>NW_024387084.1:0-83421 GCF_900408965.1 Simochromis diagramma | reverse complement strand
TCAAGTTGCTATATATCAATACAACCATTATAGCCCAGATTTTAATAATATGTATTCATTAAGTGCATAGTACTTACATAAATTGCAAAAAAGTGCAATAAACTACAAAAAAATTGAAAATCGTTTTTGATTTTTTAACATATATTTCTAGTTACAGAAATTTAAGAGGCTTATCCCTCAAAACTGTAAATACAAAAAAGTTGCACAAAATAGTTTCCCACCACAGGAAATTTATTTTGAGTGTCTTCATAGTTTTATTTTTGAAATACACCAATTTCTATACACTGCAGGAAAAACGAAAATAAATATTATAGTGCAAATTTGCAAAAAAGCAGCATATGCATCAAAATAAACTATTTCCAGCAGTGCAATATGAGTCCTAAGCATCCCAGAAACGACACAGAAAGTCATAAAGTCAAACATAACTTTTAAAAACACCAGTATAGGCTCATGAGGCCTTGATGGTAAAAAAAACTACATTTCCGCGAAAATGACATCACTTCCGGTTTCGGGCAGGTCATGGCGGACATGCGATAGTTCACGCTGATGGACGTAGGAAGTGTTACAAACAGCTGATCGGATCGGCAAAGCGTGTTTCTGGAATATTATGTTTTTGTTGCTGCAATTGCTTTTTATGCAGTTTTTGCAAAGCTTTATGTGGAAGGAAACCGTGACCTAGGACAAGCTGATGGTATAAGATGTAAGTACAACTCCTCCGGTTTCATATGCAAAAAAAATTATTGCGCCAGCTTACGTGGTTGCAGAGCTACCGGGATTTAAAAATAGTTACGCAAAACAGAGCGTTCCCGCTCCGACTGACTTTAAAGGGTTAAAGGGTTAAATCCAAACCCTGAATAAGCCTAGTCGCCCATGACAAGTTCACATAATAACAAAGTAATTATGCTTTGTTATCCTTGTGTGAAGCATTTTGTGATCTTTTATCTAGAAAGGTGCTATATAAAAAATTTTTTTACTTACTTATAAGTTTTAAAAAACTAATAATTTGCAGAACCCCTTGTGGGAATACATGACTTTATATGATAGAAGTATATCAAACTCAACCAAATGAAAAGCCACAGTTAAAATTTTATCATTTTCCAGAAATCATTAAGACACAGTGACACAGCACGCTGTTAGGATGTAAGATTAAATATTTTCAGTAAACGTGACAGTGGAAACATCAATATGTTGCTGTTTTCATGTTATCTATAAACAAGATGAAAATGAAAGTAAACTGTGACAAAGGGGAAGTCCTAGAAGTCACATGTTCTGCTAAATTGAAAGAAAAAACAGATTTGGAAGACTTTAAAACTGTAGATAGGTTCACATTCTGGCATTGGGTGGCAGGCTTTGTCAAGCAAAGGTAGGTTCATTTTAATCCAAAGCAAAAATGAAATCGTTTCTGTAAACTTTGAATTAAATAGAATAAATATTTCAGTTATGGGTTCTTCGTCTTCAAAAACAGTTGCTCCATCTCTATGTAAGTTTATTCAAAAGCTATAATGATACGAGTTGTCATCCAAAAAAAAATGTACTATACATAAATATTATTTTCTCTTTAAACTGTTTCATGTCAGTTCTTGAAAACCCGTGGAGGCAAATTAACAATGGGTGAGTGAAGCTCACAGAAAAAAATACATTTGAATTATTTCCTCTGTTTAGTCAGTAAACTACCCAGTTGTTCCATGTCTATTCATTTTTTCCATGTAAGGTGTGAGATAATGTAATATTTCCTTTCCTAAGCAGAGAGAACTCAACTGATCAGCATTTTGTGGAGAACTACAAACCTGAGGTTGAAGAACAAAATCTTAGGATCCTTCTTCATGGTCCAGTTGGAGCTGGAAAATCTAGTTTCATCAATTCTGTAAACAGCGTCTTACAAAAGAGAGTATGTTGCGAGGCTTTGGTGGCTAACTCTTGTGACTGTTCCACCAAAAAGGTATGGACAGAGTACAACTATGCCAGTAACAGTTAATATGTGACTCACTAAATAACTTGTAGGCAGAGCAGTGATCTGGCTTTATCCATGAATGTGCAAGTTGGTGAAGGCTTTTATCTATCTTTTACTGTCATGTATGCCAAGTTAACATGTGGTGAGAACTGGAATCGGATAGTCTTATGTTCCACCAAATGAATGCACCATGTTCCTATCCTATCAGTAGCATCAATGAGCTAACCCTGTAATACTTGGTGCTAATGAGCACTAGCTATTACTAGATGCAATAGCTATCATTGTCTGATTTTGTTAGCCCCTCCTGCCTCACCAGCTCGTGTTACAAATGCCGCTTTCTAGTAGTAGTGGCACTTTAGTTTCTCTATCAGATTCACCCCTTGCTCACCACCTCTGGTTTCAAAAGGCCAAAATAATAACTTAAGTCTTCACATTGAAGTTTCGGTATGAAATTCCACTAACCCAGGGGTGATGCTGTGGAGGCAACAAATTATGAAAATAACAAGAGCTCAGTAGATTCTAAAATTCTTCTGAATTTATAATCATTATGGGACCTGTTTCTTAGAGTGTTTGAATGTTAAAATAAATAAATGTATTCTCCATATGTGATCCACAGTATACAACCTACAGGATCAAAAAGGGAAATGCCTTTTACCCTTTTGTCCTAAATGACATGATGGGGTTGAAATTCGCAACCAGCAGAAGAAACAGAAGAATTCATGTGAAAGATGTCAAACAGGCGCTGAAGGGCCACATAAAAGATGGTTACGTGGTAGAGTTACTGCATTTTTAAAATTCTGACATTCAGTTAAAAGAATGAGATTTTTACATTATTATTATTATTATTATTTTTGGTAATTCATCATTTTACATTATTTGTTTTATGTTTACACTTTATCTTTTAGTTCAACCCTGAAAATAAACTGTCAAAAGGCGATAGATACTACAACAGAACTCCAACTGAGAATGACAAAGTGCACGTTTTGGTTTGTGTTGTTGATGCCAACACTGCATCTCTGATAAATGATGCCACTGTGGAAGCAATAAAGGACGTCAGAGATGAAGCCACTGAGCTGGGTGAGCAAAAATCACTCCTTCTTCTTTTTACAATGGGAACTAACTGCCTTAAAAAAATCTAATGTAAGCCATCAGTACTTGTTATTGTTATTGTTATTTCAGTGTAAACACCCATCAATAAAGAATAACACTTATTCACATTGTTAAGCTATAAGTCAGCCCTTAATTCCTTATTAATGAAGCATTACTCTTAGTATATAATTTATAAATACAGATAGAAATGTATTAATTAGTAAGCTCACACGTAAAATATATAATTCAAAGTCAAAATATGTGATTATATATTTTTTTAGTTAAATACCTCCTCAAAAAAGAGGATTATTTTTGTCTTATATAGCATTTATAAGTGAAAATTAAAGTAAATGAAGAATTGAACAAATAAGAGCTATCTTCACAAGAGCAAAATAGCACAAAGCACAAAGACATAAATAATATACAAACAGTATACAAACATAACCCACCTGAGATTTGCAGAATGTAGGTAGGATCAGAGTCTAAACCAGAGTTTGTAAAATGGGTTTAAGAGAGAGCTACACTGAGCAATTGGAGCCACAGCGCATCAGTTTATTTGCTAAAACACCCACAGATTCCCCCTGTATATCCTGTACATTATCTCAGCTGTCAATACTATTCCACCAACATCAGACTCGTATGTGCCACGCAGCAGCTCCAAGTACCTGGTCTTTGGATTCACAGTTATAATCACAGTTCACAAATCACAGTCACAGTTGTAACCGCAGTCATTTGGAAGTTACCAAATTTTTCATGATTTTTCCAGATAGAAATTGGACCACCGTCTTTTATGTACAACTAAAAGTGTTAGGAAACACTTATCTCACATCACAATCCATTCACTCAATATCTGTATTTTATTTTGTCAGAGATTCCACAAGTGGCAATTTTCACCAAAATTGACGAGGCTTTTCCTGAGATAAAACGTGATGTGAAAAATGTCTACAGAAGCGAATGTCTGCAGCAAAGGGTACATTATTTTAATAGAACTGTATACAGGAATGCATTATAATTAAACTGTCAAAATAATTCTCATATTTTTTATATTTCTTGTTTGTTTTTTAATTTAGATTGAGCAGTTCAGCAAACGTGTGGGCATCCCTATTAACTTTATTTTTCCAGTGAAGAACTACCACTCAGAAACAGAACTGAATCCTGACATTGATGCTATAATAATGAACGCCATGAGACACATCATTGACATTGGAAATGACTCCCTCAACAGAAAGTTAAGATCCCAGACCTAGACATCCACTGTACTGAAAGTGTGGTTTTCGTTAAAACCATCACAATAATTGTATGTGTTACATTGTGTGTGAGTGGGAAGCATGGTTCCATCAAAATTCTGAAATCAAGAAATTTAAGGTCTATATTTCCCTGAAAAAAGATGTGTTTTAAGACTAGTAGAAAAATATGAATCCTCTAAATTTGTTTTGTAAATGTTTATTATTAAAGTTTAGTTTCCTGTATTACCAGATGCTCTGTCAAAGGCCAAAGGGAGACTGAGCCCATAAATACACACATGAGGCAATTAGGCAGATATGAAACCCCTGGGTGAACAAAAATTCATCTGACTATAATAAAGGAAACAAAACAGAAGGAAGAAAGGGAACAAAAATGCCAACAACAAAACCTGTAAATGTAATAAACTACATAAAAACGATAAATTTGTGAAGTAAATAACTGAGATCTCCATAACTACAATATTGGTCTTTGAGGTAAGTCTGGAAAACACACAAAGCTTCCAAAAAGCTTGAGCTTGTCAAATAAAGGACACCTGGATTGGCTGGAGGACTGTTTACTTAGCCTGATAGGCCGAAGGACACTGTCTCAGCTAAACTATGGACACACACACACACTTACACTGATAAGCACTCACTCATCCCCCCTCCCTTTCCAACGCCTTCGATGCTTGTGCCCTACCGGGGAAGATAGCAGTCAACTGGACCAGCACAGATGCTGCAGGACCGGATGCGCTGTCTACACCGGCTCTCTCTTACCCTTTACCCGCCCCTGTTGCTTGTCTTGTGTTTCTATGGTGTATTGATAGTAGAGATGGCACGATACCACTTTTTTATGTCCGATACCGATATCATAAATTTGGATATCTGCCGATACCGATATGAATCCGATATAGTGTGTTTTAATCAACAAAACTGTTTTTTTAAATATCTTGCTGCATTTTGTATAAGTTCATACTCAAGTTTAAAACAACAACTACACTAAAGCTAATCTGTTATACCTGTATGCAAAAAAAATATTTCATAGTTCAGCAATACTGATCAATCTAATAAACTTAAACCTACACCATCCTCCCTATTCTGGTATTTTAAAGAGTACTTAGCGTAAATATTAAGCAACCTAACTAATAGGGTTCCAACTCCCAGCAACAACAAAAATAAATAAATAAAAAATAGGGAACCACCCCTCACGCGCCACCTCATGATGCTTAATCGACGTAATCAACCTTAATTTGATGCAGTGTGAAAAAAAATGCACAGAAATCAATTATTTTTCAAGAAATATTAAATAGATTCAACATCTTTCTTCAACAAAATTGCAGACTGCACAGATGGTACCTTCCCAAAGGAAAATGTACTATAGCTTACTAGGGTATATATATATTAGACTTAATAGTTACTATATACAGTAATTGACTTCTATTCATTTTACATCAAATTAAAACTTTGGGTGTCAGATAATTATTTATTAAAAGCTAGACATTTTAAATGAGAATAAGAAAGAAAAGTATGTCTTTGTGCCCCCTTTTCCCAGTTAATGCCCTATCGGCCCCCCTGGCTAAACTTTGCTAGATCCGCCCCTGCACAGTTACCAGCCGTCAGCTACATAGAAAAAGATCCTGGTGTAGAAAGTAATATTAAATAAATTGTAACAACAGCTTATCAAGCTTAAACGTGCTGCTGTTGTTCAGCCGCTGGTTTGCTCTTTCTGGCGCAAAGTGGACCAAAAACAAACAAGAGAGACGGACTCGCGACAGAAAAGCCGATCAGCTGATCATTAGCAGTTTCACGATTGAAGTAGCAGCCGGAGAGCGAGAGGCAGTCGCTCGTTAAGCTTAACGTGGGAATGCTTTACAAACATTCAGAGATGGACTTACACACTTGCTTTACTTCTCTCGGGGATAACTTTGTCGGAGATGAAATGCCGGGTTGCTAGCGAAGCTCCAAATGCTATCCAGACCACCACAGGTCCCGCATGCCACAGCCGCTCTATCACGTGATGCATACTGCTCCGACGTGCTAACGTTCTGAGGTGAGTTACGGCGTGTCGCAAGTTTTGTGAGGTGCTTTCGTGATATTTAATGGATCGGATTACATTTTTTATTTTTCTCCGATATCTGATCCAGTAATTTAGGTCAGTATCGGACCGATACCGATACGTAATATCGGATCGGTCCATCTCTAATTGATAGTCATGTGCTTTTGTGCTGAGGTGTTTTTTCTGTTATCAAACTGTTCTCCCACTAGGAGCTCAGTCTGAGTGGAGTTTTTTTTCTCCTCCTCTTACCTCATGTAGTGTATTTTCGTTGTTTTTTTCCTATCAGCCTACCTTTCTGACATGTCTGCCCAATGTGATGTTTGTGTAAAGTTGGTCAGAAGGTTCCTTTGTAAGTGCGCATGCGCCATTAGCGTGCTGCCTGCTGTAACCCTAATTTCCCTCGGGATGAATAAAGTATTCTGATTCTGATTCTGATAAATTTAATTAGTTAAATAAAGTTAAATGAAGAGAGATCATTAGAAAGAATGAACATGATTTGTTGATGTACAGAATTTTTATAGACGTATTTGGCAGACTCCCATGGCCCGTCTCGGCAGTGATAGAGATTAGAGCAGGACCTGCAAAGAAAAGGAGGGTAATCTTACTGTGGTAGAAGTCCTGACCTACAAGGAATGGGACATAAGTGCATTCACAATAATGAACAGCACAGGAAAGCTGGGAAAGGTTTGGTTAGCAAGGGCTAGATCAGCAGAGTACAGAATGAGCCTGCTTACTGTTGTCACATAAGATGTGACAACAGCTGGAACGGAAATAGAGGAGAGTCAGTGATAGAGCTGAGAGTTAGCAAATAAGCCAGGAGAGAAGACGTTAATGCTTGAGGCTGCTGATGGCTGACAGAACAAAGAGAGAGAAGAGTGCTAGGTTCAGGGGCGTTGATGGGCAACACAGAGCAGAGGCCTGTGAAAAGGCAGAATGTTACAAGGGACAGGAAAGAGAAGACCCTGACTTTAAGCTCTGGCTGCTGTAGGCTGGAAGGAAGTGGAGAGACAGAATGAGGCTGAGAGTTGGCAGAGCAGGAATAAGGAGGAAGACTTTTAAACCACCACCAAATATATGCCAACTTGTCAGGAGTTAAATTAAAACGATTCTGTTTCAGTTCTGGTCATGTCAAATGACCAGTCGATAAACTCTCAGGTTAGTAATAAATGTATTACATGTATAATAAAAAGCGTCATGTAAACAAATGATGAACCACACGGCAGTGACATTGATGGTTTAACAGAGTGTATATCAGAGTATATGAAGTTCTGCACTGACAACTCTATTTCCACCAAACAGGTAAATGGACTTATATAGTGCTTTTCTACTCTACTTGAGCATTCAAAGCGCTTTATACAACTTTATACAACTAATTCATTCATCCAATCAGACCCAGCACTTTTTCTAATGTGTTAGTGCCTATTTAACATTCATACACATTTACACTCGGATGGATGCATCAGAGAGCAACATGGGGTTAGTATCTTAACCAAAGACTGATGCACTGTGGCTTCATATCATGAAGGTTATTTTCAGCACGTTTAATGAATGAACCCATGGTGCTTTTCATGAGTACTAAAATTGAAGAGACTTGCAGTTTCTATACACCTAAAATTACCCAGTAAACTTTGCCTTCTCATACTGTGGGGATCTCAGCAAGTGTACAGGACTCACTCAACACTTAAATCTGTGCCCTGTTCCAACTCAAGATGCTGTAGGTCCGCAGAGTAACACTCTGGGTCCGCTGGCACAGTGTAGCTCTATTAACCTGTGCTCGATTTCTCTGTGGCTTTCTTGTTTGACCCAAAAACAAAATTGTAGAAGTGAAACTTAAAGTATTCGAGAGCTAAATTTTAAAAAGCATAAAATACATTATAGAAGCATACAAATACAAGCAAATACATTCATCTATAAAATATAAAATTCTGTTTCAATTTAGTGATGATCATTTCCAAACCAATACATTGGATTTCAAATTATGCAAATCCAAATTAATTTTTTAAAAACATTTATTCAAGTTGAGCAATTCAGACTCAATCTGAGCAATGCGAATTCAAATATAACTTATTTAAATTCATTTTCTGATCTGAAGTACTGACATCTGCTGGTGATTTGAGGCCTCCTGCGATAATCCATCACTATCGATAGGTAACATTATTTTACCTTGTTGTCACTTGGATCTGGAGTTTTATTGTAAACAAACACGGAAACTCAATTAAAACAGAATAGGAATAGAATTTAAACAAAGGAAAATAACAAAATACATCATAGTTTGCTCATTCAAACTGATCCAAAACAAACTAAATAGTATGTGATTCCTTTTCTGCAACAAACATTAAATATTGGTTAATATGTGATCTTTCAATATGACAAGTAAAAGTTTTTGTTGTACTGACCTTTCATTTGCACTTAACCTTCCTCTCGTGTTAGGGTCGGCACCGACCCATTTTAAATTTCAAATACATAAAAAATCACATACATTTGTTTATTGCAGTGGTTCTTAACCTTGTTGGAGGTACCGAACCCCACCAGTTTCATATGTGCATTCACTGAACCCCTCTTTAGTTAAAAATAAAATGTGATTTTTTTCAAATTCAAGACATAGATATGTTTTGTACTGGTGCACAAAATGAGCCGTGCATGTCACAGCGGAGGCTCTGCCGAACCCCTGAGACCAACTCACCGAACCGTTCGATCGAACCCAGGTTAAGAACCACTGGTTTATTATATCAAGGCTTTTTGACTTTGTTAGGAACCTCTATTTCTACCAAATAAAACAAAATATATATATATTTTCACTAAATTATAAAATGCCCTAGTTGAAATTATGACCTTTGTGTTGTTAGGGTCGGTTTCGACCCAGGTATAATATTATGAGTATAAAGCAATAATTAAAGCCAAAACTGAAATCATAAGTGCACTGTCAGCTAAAACACTTACAGCAAGCTCCTCTCCTAATCATATGAGCTTTAGGGGATTCTTATTTTGCATGTTTTTTGCAGCAACACACCAAATCCGGTCGTTGGTACTTCCTGGCTTGTGTAGCCACTAGGTAACAAAAGCTCAACACTGCGCCTAGCATCCCAGAGCACTTCTGTTGTGTTTTGTACGTGTTTTAGAGTTTTTACGTGTTTTGGAGTTTTTACGTGTTTTGGAGTTTTTACACCAGGGACATCAGAGGTTCTGTACAGCAGCGGTCCGTGAGTCGTTTGGTATCGGGCCACGAGAGTTGAGGCTCCGCTGTGAAATTTATGGTTTTCAGGGTTTTTATCGTTAACTCGATTTCCCTGGGTCTTTCCCTTGTTGTAGTTGTGTGTCTTATTTTGAAAGAAATACTTACACGTTACCATAGCAACCAGAGAGCATTAAGCGGCAGAGAGGATGATGTTACAGGACGACGCTGCTAATAAAGTTACACAATTACACAGTACATTCAGGTTTATTATTATATTTACAAAATACGAAAGTTTTTGTCTTGGTCGGATCATTTTATGTGGTTGTATTTATCCGCGACACCTTAAAAATATTAAAGCCCGCTCCATGTCTGACATAAACCGGTCAGTAGCACGAAAAAAGGTTGGGGACCGCTGCTGTACAGCATGAAGGTTAATAGGACCGCAGTCATATGAATATGATGTGTAAATTGATCTATTCTTGTACATCCACGCCGTAGCGGCCCAATTCTTCACCCCAGTGAAGAGGTGATCATTTTCTCTTCGTTTTAATAAATTAAGCTGTTTGGTCTTTGTTCCACACAACATATCACCAATTCCACGAAATCTAAATAAGCTGTATGTAAGAAGCAACACAGGACCCACCATACAAGCTGGTTTACGGTTATTTAAATTTAAAAAAAAAACATGTCTATGCAGATGCCTGAAGATTAACAACACAACCGCTATAACAGTTTAGCTTTTGTGCAACCAGATTTTCATATACTTACATTTGAAAGTGTTTTCCTCTCCCACTTTGACCACCATCGTTATCAGAAACAAATCTCCTCTATGACCCGCAATGAATCCTGGGATATAGTGGGACACGAAGGATACATCGGACCCATCCTTACAATTCGGGGCAAAGTAGGACGCATTTGTCACCACGTTTTGAGTAATCTTTGAATTCGGACAGCCTTTGTCGCGTCACTGTGACGTCATTACCTCCAAATACGGCATTTTAAGCATCCTTCCTCTGAATTCGGACACAACTAATACTTGCAGCTCAGAATCTAGCACAAAAAGATGTAAACACAGAGTTCCAACAGCGTGTCCATGTACGGGCCGTCGGGTGAGAAAGCCGAGAAAGAGAAAGCTAATTCTGATTGGTCGGGTCTGCTCTGTGTTTACGTCTTTGTGTGGAATCCGTGTACCTGCTCTCATTTGCTGTTTGGTTGTTGTTGAAATGGTTTTGTGAGCTTTAATCTGAGAATCTGCCGTTTCTGGCAAAACAGTTATATTTATAAATCAATTCAGGATTTAATGAATCGATTTCGCTTTATTCAAGCTACTCACCTCCCTCTTCCACCTGCATTTCAAATTGACCATGGCCAATCAGAGAGGTCCTGCCCCTGACTATCTCTAATTTGTTTAGTCCACCATAGAGGCATAATGTGTGTCTGTTGTTGACTACATGGAGAGTTGCATTTGTGTCCAAATTTGTCGCACTCTAGAGCCCTGCCATGGACCCAAAATTTCAACGTTTTGGTCCCCGAGCCACTTAGTTATCACTAAGGGGGGGGGGCGGTATGAAAAGGAAAAGACAAAACAAAAAAAACAATGCTTGGACACTGCTAGCACGGGGCGCCTCCACAAACGCAAATCAGGAGATGAAGCATCGCTGAATATGTTTCCAAACCAACTTCATTCTAAGCCAAAGACCAAAGACTAGAAAATATGGTGACGCATAAATTCCCTTTGGCTTCACCTGCACAAGTGCCAAGGTAGGTCTCCCCTGCAGGATTGGTTTTCCCTTCGTCGGGAGCAGCGCTGGGCTCTTCAAATCATGGACAAACAGTATCGTACATTCTTGAGTTTTAGTTTACAAACATTTCTTATAATGACTAACTACTCCTGACATTTTGGAGATGTTAGCTCTTTATACAGTAAAGTTACAGTGGGATACAAATAATATCAGGCTGATCCTGCCACAATTTATTCCCCCGGTTCAAATCACAGACAAACAGCATCCAACAGTTGTTTATGTTGTTGAACCTACCCATATGGAAAAGAAATAGTAAAAACTTATATGTGATTACTCATGAAAGTGGCCACTTTCTCATTACTTCCATACAAGTTTCACACAAGACAGATACAAACTTTATAAGATTTATATATATCTTTTCCATATGGGTATTTTGCAGAGGGATTGAAAAATGTATTGATAGCAATGCTGAATATTATTACACAGGGAAAAAAACAACTACATGTAAAATAATTACATCGTGACGCCTCTGCCTTTGTAAATGGAGGGACAGTAGCTGCATGTGTGTATGTAAGTAGGGATGGGTATTGTTTAGGTTTTATCCGATACCGGTGCCAAACCGGTACTTTTGAAACGGTGCCGGTGCTTAAACGGTGCTCAAACCGGTGCTTAAAGAATGGAGAACACAAAATTGGTCCAAAAACCTCTCATATTAAGCTGGCTTTTTGTAAAAAGATAACAATGTTAGCCTTTTCTGCAGCTGTGGGGCATATATGGTATCACTCTTGGCTGGAAGCAGTGCTTAAACAATGGAAAAAACAGAAACTTTGTCCAAAAACCTCTCATGTTTAGCTGTTTCCCTCTTTTTCTTTGGTCATTTTAGCCTTTTTGGCCAGGGTGAAGGGAGTATCTGCCATCAAACAAGAAGACAGCCGAATGTAACTACGAAGGTGTTTGCTAGTTCACCTTACATGCATTAATTTTATAACGTGGTTAGCCTACTCAACGTAAATTACTCACGAACAACATTAAGCTACTCACGCAGAGAAGAACGGCTGCTGCTGCCGTCATCATCCTCATCATTTCTGCTACACTGGCAGGGCTAGGGGCCAGGACTCTCCTCTTCGGGTTTTTGGGGGATGTTGCTAACTCCGGGTCCGATAACAGGCACCACACCCGCAGTAGATGCGCTCGGTGTGAGGTCTTGCAGCAAGCTATCAAATACGGTGCATTTTTCGGCGCGGAGGGGGGGCGCGAACATTTTTCTTGTAAAACAAAAGCAGGCCCAGCAAAAAAAGTTTGGGAACCACCGTGCTATGCTATCCTGCAATAGGTGTAGGCTGCTGGGGGGATTCCCATGATGCATTGTGTTTCTTCTTCAGTCACCTTTCTCACTCACTATGTGTTAATAGATTTCTCTGCACTGAATCATACCTGTTATTTATCTCTGGCTGTATTCCACAGCAGCACAGCAAAGGACCACTGGGTCAGACCTGCTTGCTATGTGGGCAGTTATCTATGACACAAAGTTCACAAACTGCTGTGTTTACTATTTACTACAGCTGAGCACTTTATCATCCAAAATTAAAACTTATTGCTGCTGTTTCATATCCTCCTGAGGACCGAGGAAAACATTTCTTTCACTTTAACACTTGTCCACTACAGAGGACACAATGAATAGACTGGGTTTCAGGAGGACATAATCATGACTACGATGACCTGGATGACTGAGAACCTTCACAGACATAATCATGAAACATGACAGTTATTCTGATTTTCCAGCTTTGCTTTGAAAATCATCACAGGCTCCTTTATTCCCGGTATCACTCAGGTATTTCCAGGTAAAGGCAGAGCCTCACAATATTATGGGTATAGGAGGAAGTAAAGTTGAGTGCAGGTGGATGTTTTAGTGAAAACGAAGTCTGAGGCACAGTGAGTAATAGAATTTTTTCTCTCAGTTTAAAATGTCATTTGAAATGTTTATGTACTGCTCTGTGCATTTAATCACTAGATCAACAATAAGCTCTCATCTTGTTTGAATCCGAGTTGTATTTGCTGTTAAACATTTCTGATCTTTGGAGATTTTTAAAACCCATCTGAGGGATTAAGGAAGCATAGTCTTAAACAGAAGCCCCAGGTACACCATCAGCCTGTTCATGTGTCTAACTGCTTTTCCCCACTCAATGACATGCCTGCAGGGGATCAAACCCCAGTAATCGGTGATTCTGTTCTGAGACATGTGAAGCTAGAGACACCAGCAACTATAGTCAATTGTCTTCCAGGGGCCAGAGCAGGCAAAACTGAGGAAATTTAAAACTGCTGGCTAAACACAAATGGAAATTCCATAAAACTGTAATTCACATTGGCAGTAACGACACCTGGTTACATCAATCGAAGGTCATTAAAATCAATATTGAATCGATGTGTAAATTTGTCAAAACAAACTATGTAGTTTTCTCTGGTGTCCTCCCCAATCGGACCAGGAGTGACATCTTTATGACATGTTTAGCCGCATGTTCTCCTTAAATTGCTAGCTGTCTGAGTGGTGTCCAAAAAATGATGTGAGCTTTATAGACAATTGGGGAACTTTAAAACAGAGTTAAAAGGGAGTTTTTCCTTCGCACTGTTGCCAAAATGCTTGCTCATAGGGGGGTCATATGATTGTTGGGGTTTTCTCAGTTGTTTTATTGTAGGGTCTAGTTTACAATATAAATTCCCTTAAGGGAGATGTTGTTGTGATTTGGCGCTGTATAAAATTATTAGAACTGAATTTAAGTGAACTGAAATTTAAATTGAATTGAATTTGTAAGTAATTATGCTTTCTCCTGACTTTAACTCAGTAAGGGTCCACTGCAGTCTTCCCATATGGAAAAGATATATATAAATCTTATAAAGTTTGTATCTGTCTTGTGTGAAACTTGTATGAAAAGCATACAAGAGTGAAAACAGATATAAGATCCCTTGAAAAATTATATAAATGAAACTTGTATGTTTTGGATACTTACTAAAACAATGTATGAAAGTAATGAGAAAGTGGCCACTTTCATGAGTAAATCATGTAAGTTTTTACTATTTCTTTTCCATATGGGTTTGGTTGGCTGTCTATAACAAATTCTGTATTAGTCACATTTCCTGCACAAAACCACTTTGGTCACCTGTGTTAAACTAAAAATAACACGTACATGCAAAGGTAGGGAGGAGCAGTAAGAAACAAAGTCAACTAACATTTTTTTTCACCTGAATGTGACCTCACTCACCCCATCCTGAAAGGTTGATATCAACCTGAGTGTTGATACGGTTATCTATGACACAAAGTTCACAAACTGCTGTGTTTATTATTTAATACAGCTGAGCACTTTATCATCCAAAATAAAAACTTATTGCTGCTGTTACATATCCTCCTGCGGACTGTGGGAAAAAAATCTTTTACTTTAACACTTGTGTTTATTAACCCTTCTAACAAAATCCAAAAACATTTTCCTTGCATTATCATGTTGTTTATTACAAATGTTATTTATCGCATTTGATAGATTGGGTGTTTTTGGCAACTTTTTGTTAATAACAGTGTTAATTTTTGACAACGAAAGAGTTTTGTCCATAACATTTTGAAATTACAGAATGTGTTTTACAGTTTTTTTCTCTCAGAAACTCGTGTATCAAATATGATACAAATGGCATTAAAAGGTTAAGGATGTGCCTGCTCACACGCTAGCTCCTGCGGCCATTGGTATAAAGAACATTTAGCAGATGCAAAAGCACACATCCTTGAGGAGAGCCAGTGAAGAAGGAATGATACTCGGGCAGTGTGTCATTCACTCTCACCCTCTGAAATCTGTCTGTTAAAAAAAAATCTAAAATCTTAGAGTATTTAAAAGTAGAATGGGAGGCAGACCCTTCAGTTTTCAGGTCCTTCTTCTGTGGAACCAGCTTCCAGTTTGGATTCGGGAGACAGACACTATCTCTACTTGTAAGTTTAGGTTTAAATCTTTCCTTTTTGCTAAAGCATAGAGTTAGGGCTGGATTAGGTGCAAAACTCTTTCAGTCAGTCAGTCAGTCAGTCTCATGTTGTGTTCATCCTGCCTTCCTAATAAAAACGATCTTCATCCTTCGCCAACCCCTGAGTCGTGCATTTGGGTCCTCTCTTTTCCACATCCACACAGCGATCCCTGACAAAATGGCAACTCATGTGCCGACACGCAATGGAACCAGCCGAATCTGAACTGTATGAGTTGCAGCAGGCACCACTCTCTGTTTTGAGGGAGAGCTGAGGTGGAAGCCTAATGTCTCACATATGAAAACTCTCTCTCTCTCTCTCTCTCTCTGTTTTTCACTCGCCCGCTTTCTGTCGTGGGTGTCACTCCTAAAAACTTCCCCTTTTCCCTAAACAACCAAATGTCACATGTTGCCTTATCATTTTTTTTTTTGATTGGCTGACATGGTAAACTCTAACACCAATAGGGAAGGGGTGTATTTTCTTTTTCTTTTTTCACTTGCAAAGGGAGAGTGTTTGCTAGCGCTGTCTGTAGAAAACGCTGTTTTTACCGTCCTTCCCACAGTAAACACCACTGTTTTGTTCAGAAAAAAACATTGCGTGTATTTTTTATCATAACTCTGGTTTTACGTGGCCCATCAACACAATTGAAAAACTGGTATATAGTTTGAAGTCCGCACTTTTGACCCAAGTTGAAATGGAGACTCTGACGTGCTGCATCTTGTAGCTGTGTCGTAGTAAATTGGTCATGTGATTTTGACGCGCCGGCACGTCCCGCGACCCCAGAAGGTTTATTAATGGCAGGACTTCTTTAATCAGTTTTGTAGGAATGGGGTCTAAAAGACACGTTGATGGTTTGGAGGAAGTAATTACTGAAGTTAAATCAGAAAGATCAATTGGAGAAAAAGAGTCTACATAAATTTCAACGGTACTAAAAGTAGCTGTAGATAATGTTAAATCTGTGAGATGATTATGGGTAGTGATGTGCGGATCGATACTGAAATATCAATTCCTCTGATACCAATCATTCATGTTCTAGAATCGATTCTCATATTAAAATATCGATATTTTAGTAATGTAGGGTAAATTTGTAGCTTATCATTAATAAGAACACAGTGGAAAGAAACTATAACATTTAGATTGTCTACATTGGAAGGAACTACTTCCTCTTCCGCCTTTAATAGTCATGTGCGAAATACGGCTGTATAAATGTGTTGCAGCCCCTTGGCGTGCGCACTCACAACAATGGCTGGGTGTAAATGGAGTAATGTGCGGACGTATTTTACCTCCACAAACAGCCAAGATGCGGTTTGTGATACATGTGGCAAGAAACTGAGGTGTTCTGGCAACACCATTTACCTCGTCAAACACCTCAGAGTAAATCATATCACAGAATAGGATGGGCGTATGTTGAGGCGAACTGAAGATGAGGAGAGGGACAGGTGCTGCTAGGGCGAGACAAACGTCTCTCGAGGAGTCCTTTAGTACTGCAGGCAGGCAACATGCTCAAATGGCACACAACTTCAGTTTTCTGTATGATAATTCTGCATTATTAAGTGATAAGAACAAGTAATCTGAAGTCCTGTAATCATTATGAATCTATAATTTGAGATACAATAAAAGATACAGTTAAAAAAAAGTTTTTGTACAAAGTATCGGTATCGGATCAGTATCGCCGATACCACCCTGAATTTTACTTGGTATCGGATCGGAAAGCAAATCAGTGGTATCGCACATCACTGATTATGGGTAATTTATTTTCAGTATTGATTAAAATTTTATTTGTGAAGAAGTTCAAGAAATCATTACTAGTTAACACTAAAGGAATGGTTGGCTCAACGGTGCTCTGACTTTTTTTCGGGCTGGCTACAGTGCTGAAGAGGAATCTAGGATTGTTCTTATTTTCTTCAATCAGTGTTGATGATGTGGGTGGCTGTAGCTCAGGTGGCAGAGCAGATAAGCCACTAACCAGGAGATCAGGGATACTTGAGGGTGCATGGGAGTTTGCACAACCAGTCTACATGTGTTTTGTGGACTTGGAGAAGGCATTTGACCGTGTCCCTTGGGGCATCCTGTGGGAGGTGTTGCGGGAGTATGGGGTGTCTGGCCCATTGCTATGGGCCATTCAATCCCCATACAACCGTTTCAAGAGCTTGGTCTGCATAGCCGGTAATAAGTCGGAGTCGTTCCTGGTTGGTGATGGGCTCCGTCAGTGCTGCCCTTTGTCACCCATTCTGTTCATAATTTTTATGGACAGAACTTCTAGGCCAACCAAGTGGCGGAAGGCACTTAGGTGGTCTCAGGATATCATCTCTGCTTTTCACGGATGATGTGGTTCTATTGCCTTCATCGGGTGATGGCCTCCAGCTCGCACAGGAACGGTTCGCAGCCGAGTGTGAAATAGCTTGAATATGGACCAGCACCTCCAAATCTGAGGCCATGGATCTCAGCTGGAAAAAGGTCAAGTGCCCACTCTGGGTCAGGGATGAGTTCCTGTCCCAAGTGGAGGAGTTTAAGTACAGTGGGATGCAAACGTTTGGGCAACCTTGTTAACAGTCATTATTTTTCTATATAAATCGTGTGTGTGTTGTTACAATAAAAAGATGTCAGTTAAATATATCATATAGGACAGCGGTCCCCAACCGGTACCGGTCCGTGAGCTGTTTGGTACCGGCCCGCGAGAGTTGGGGCTCAGGTGTGAAATGTGTGGTTTTCAGGGTTTTTATCGGTTTTCAGGGTTATTTTGTTATCATTTTTATCGTTAACTCGGTTTTCCTGGGTCTTTTCACGTGCGTTATGAATAAATCTTCTTTTTTTCGGTACCGGTACTAGTTTTATTTTTGTTGTATTTATCCGCAACACCTTAAAGGCCGGTCCGTGAAAATAATGTCGGGCATAAACCGGTCCGTGGCGCAAAAAAGGTTGGAGACCGCTGATATAGGAGACACACACAGTGATATTTGAGAAGTGAAATGAAGTTTATTGGATTTACAGAAAGTGTCCAATAATTGTTTGGTTAATTGGTGAAGCTGATTGTAAAAACAAAGCTCTCTCTTTAATTTAACACAGGTGGTGATCGGTTGACAATGTAATTATGTTTTAAAATTAAAAAATTGACATGACATTTTCATAAATGTTGGAAATTCTACAATTCTGTTAATAATTTAAAAATGTTGTTATCACAAAATATTTGAATTTTATTTCTGATTGTACTTATGTTTTCCTCTTATAGAGCTGCTGACGTAGGTGTGACACCAAGATGGATGATGCAGACAAGATCGTGAATAAAATCTTCTCATGGATGGATCTACAAAAGGACAGTATAGACAAGTTGAACGAGCTAGCCTCTGAGTTGGAGGAACAGCAGAAGACTATTAATGTCACTAAAGTTGTCGGGAGCTCAGTGTCTGTGGGTGGTGCAGCTGCCATGACAGTAGCAGGTGTAGTAAGTGTTTTAACAGGAGGACTGCCGATACCTTTGTTAGCTGGAACAGGAGCAGTGGCATCAGGTCTCGGTTTGGCTACTAGTGTGGGTTCTGATGTTGTTGGTGCTGTCTTATCAAGTAGGACTATGGAAGAGGCCCAAAATATTTCAAAAAGGCTTGATGATCTTACAGCAGAAATCACAGCACTCATGGAGTCCCTCTTAACAAAAGCAACAGGCAGACAGCAACGGGGTAAAAATGTTTCTCCAGAAGAATACGTGAAGGAGGCGACCCTGAGAGCAATGGCCAAACACAAGGGTTTGATATTAAAGGAGAAGGACAGTTTAATCAAGCTGTTATCTCAGCTGCCTCTTGAGAAGATCTTTAAGAACGACGTAGAATCAGACCTCCTCAAAAAGTCAACAACGGAGGTGCCACTGCTTTCAGACTTTGTTACAGAGTTGGTGTCAGAAAAACTCATGAAATATAGGGTCAACAAAGCCAATTCCCTGGGTTTAAAGGCATCGACTACAGCAGTTGGAAAAGTGAGTATCAGACAGCCATTACAATGGGCGGGGTTAAGAAATACTCTAGACCAGAGTATGTTTGTGTTTCCAGAACCACTAATCAGAGCACTAAACAACATACTCAGATGTGAACTAACATTTCAATATAAAATAATCTCAGTTCAGTAAATCCTGGAGCTCTTATTCTTAAATGCTCACTTTCAGATTGGCAGAGGGGCAGTAGAGCTTCTGTTTTCGGTTCCTGAGCTCATCGAGAACTGTAAAAATCTGAACAGCCATGAGACAGAAGCCAGTCGGTACCTGAGAGAGAAGGCTGGAGCAATACAAGAAGCTTACGAAGCCATGAAATCAGAGCTGGATGAAATTGAGTGAGTAAAATGAGAAAAATTAATTATTTCATAGAGGGTGAAGGGCTGTTCTGGAAATATTGTTAGAGGCAAATCAAGGTGCAAGATGCAATCTGAACGGCCCAGCACCGTAAATACACTGAAATAAAAACCATGCTAGTGCATCAGTAAATGTCAAATGAATTAATTTTTTTCATACAGCACTATATCACAACAACAGTCACCTCAAGGCCGTTTTTATATACCCCTACCCTCACTGAGCTGTGAGATGACATGAAAAAATTATGTTTCAACTCAAGAAGCTAACATGCAGCTATATTTCTCTTAAAAATTTAGAACCCAGTAAAATTGTTCTTGTACAGCTGTTTATTAATGGTAATTTTAGAAAACAACAAGATAACATTTAAGTAAAACCTGCTACAAATTGATGTTAATTCCACGTAGTTATTAATTTTGGTGCTAGTTAAGCGGTATACAGGACACAATGTCATCAAACTGTTAAACTCAGCTAAGTCCAACATTCCGGTAAAGATTTGGACCAGCTTGGCATTGCTTTAGTTCAAGGAAAGTTCATCAGGACTTGACTAACAACATACATTACATTGCAGCATCATAACTTTGTAAACATTTTATTCATACTTAGGGACTTTCAATTCACTTACATTTTATTTATACAGCGCCAAATCACAACAACAGTCACCTCAAGGCACTTGTTGAAAGGAAGACCCTACAATAATTTAGGATGAAATTAAGTCAGAAAGTTAAAAAATCAGTGATAGCACTTTCAGAAAGACATCTATACATTTTGAGAGAAGCCAATTGA
The DNA here is from genome assembly GCF_900408965.1 of Simochromis diagramma. Classification (NCBI taxonomy): domain Eukaryota; kingdom Metazoa; phylum Chordata; class Actinopteri; order Cichliformes; family Cichlidae; genus Simochromis; species Simochromis diagramma. Next base: position 63,072 of record NW_024387084.1, on the reverse strand, counting down.
GTCTAATAACAGATAAAATGCTGTGTTGAGGCTGTCATTTTTACCATCTACATGGATTTTAAAATCACCCACAATAATGATTTTATAAGCAACGTGAGCTCTGTGTGAACAAGAGTACACTCTGGAAAGTAGACTTTGATGGTGTGACTATACAGTTACTATACAGTATGGCAGCACTTCATAATGCAGCTTACCTGTTAAAATGTAATGTCCCAGTATTTACCATGTTTTCTTGTGACTTTAGGGTGTAATTATTTTTGTATTTCAAAAATACTGACTGCTTCCAAATGGTGCTTAAAATATAAGCACAGTAGAAAAAGAGAGTAACAACTGTCAGTTTTACAGGAAAGTAGAAACATATTAATATCTCAATTTAATCTTTTCAAAGTTTTGAGTAGGGATGGGAATTGATAAAAACGTAGTGATTCTGAATACATTATCAATATCACTTAACAATTTGATCCCTTGTTGATTCTCATTGGGTTCACACTAAGCAGCATATCAAAGACATTACATTCATGCAAATTGCATGCTGAGTGGTCAAATGTGTGTGCATGTTGGACATAATTCTCCATGTAGGACAGTGATCGTTGTTGTTACTCAAAAAAAGTAATCACACATAGTATTACACATATTACACAGAACACTTAAAAAAAAGGATTGCTGTACGTTACTTAATTACTCCCAGGAGAAGGTAATTTATTATAATACTCATTACGTTACTTTCTGGTTTTTCCCTAAAATGACCTGAAACACATTGTTGCATAGCTACCATTTATTAATATAAATCTATTGCATTTTCATCTTTTTGTGCAATATAAAATATAGTATGTCTATATCCACGCTGTGGACTGTGACACTATTTTTCTTCACCTGTGCGTGAACTGAAATCAGCTCATTGTAGCTCAAGTGCAACTGGAACTGATAAGGAAAATCTACAGACATGCTGACAAACAATTCCAAGGAACTGAACAACTGGAAATCATTTCTCGATTCTCATCTGTAGTTCTGAATATCTTTGGGGTATTTAAGGGAAATCTTTCACTTTTAACATTTTAGATGCACAGGATTATTAAGGGTGTGGTCTTATTATGCTGTATCCTAACTTCCCCTTTATTTGCTACTACTTGATACTATTTGTTAGTAGTCAAACTGTGAAAAGTGAAATTGAGTATCAACACAATAAGACGTGACAAGTTATCAACAAACAATTAAATTCTTAATAAAACTGGTGTCAATACAAATATACATGAAAAGCAAATCTAAATGTTGAGACCACTACAAGGACCTGTAATGAGTATTACTAACATTTTCTTAATGTTTGAAGCTAATTTTAATCTTAGACAAAGGCAAAGCTCACTTCTTTCTTTTTCTTTATCGTGAGCCCTACCTTTACTCGCAGTCACTGACAACATATTTATCTAGTTTTGTTCTGATTCTGGGATATACATTCTGATATGTATATCAATTTCCTCCAAAGGACAGGATCACAGAGATAAGGTATTAACAGTTAATGTCAAACATTGCCTCACAGTGAATTTCATCCCTTTATGTTTTTCTTTCAGGGCAACGTGTGCGAGGTTAGCTGACACGAAGTGGAAGAAGTACAGAAAGAGAAGCTGTTGGTGTTCATGTGCTTCTTCATCACCATGATATAACCAAAGAGGGATCACTGAATCATTTCTCATGTATGAAAATATGAATGAAAATATGAATAATATTAAGCATCTGTGAGCAAGTGTTCTATAGCCAGTGTGGTCCCCACACTGGCTATAGAACATATAGAACCTATAGCTATAGAACCAGCTTATATATATAAGCTGTGTCCCAAAACGTCGGCTGCATCCTCTGGAGGCCGCATTTGAAGGCCGATTACGTCACAGCCAGGCGACGAAGGCTGTCCCAATTCATCGACTCCTTCAAATGTGGCCGACAAATGCGTCCTTCATTTCCCCAACTTTGAAGGATGGGTCGGGTGTGTCCATTGGGGCCTACCATATCCCAGAATTCATAGCACGGCCCAGCCAAACTCCAGTTTCCAACAATGGCGGCCGCTACTAAGTTTTAAAATTACTCTTATTAATCTTTCTGGGCCACAAAATAAACTTTTAACATATTTTAAGGCGAGAAAGTAGCTGTGTAAATTACAAATATCTGCTTGGTTTATCAAGACATCGCATATTTGCAAAAGTGTGCCGATGTTTTCGGAGACGTCTGTTACCCACCCGCTCGATGGTCACTCCAGCCGGTGAGAGACCCCCGCTCTTTCGCTACTCAGGTTAAACATGATATAAATAACTCGGATAACTTTTATTTGTTCCGGAGTAAATCGGTTTGGCTGAGATCAAAGTTATTAGATTATTAGATTAAATAAAACTTTATTAATCCATCGGGTGGGTTCCTCCGGGATTTTCACACAGCTGAATAAACGTCAAAAAGAAAACTGATTAAACAGAAGTGTGAGACGGTCGAGAATTTACACGTGTCCTGTTATATTTTAGATAGCAAGGAGCAGACGGATGAGTTTATTAAACTCCACCAAGACAGCGGTGACGCTAATCAGAAGGCTAGACCGTCCCATTTCACAGCCTCGCACTTCCGGCCTTCTCAGTCTTTGAAGGACCCGGCCCCCGTAGACCACGAAGGCCGGGTCTTCCGAAGGATGCAGCCGACGTTTTGGGACACAGGGAAATATTAAACATCTGTCTTTCTTTCATTTTGACCCCAATATGAATTAAATCTTTAAAGAAAGTGCTGTGAATGATGAGTTGTCAAGTTAGTTAGAAATATATTGTTGTATAAGTATAGTAGCCGCATTCTGCCCGTTAGCTTCAAGCTAACGGGAGGTCGAGACCTTCTACAGCCGGGAGGAACACCGCTTTCCCGGCACATCGTGCCTCGACCTCCCGGTCGGCTTCGAGCCGGCGTCCGAAGAATGCGGCTAAAAGTTTTGCGAGATCCCGAGTTTGTTTTGCGAGATCAAAAAATTAAGACGGACTTGTGCGAGATCTCGCAAAAGTCCGTCTTAATTTTTTTTCTTCTCCCATGTCCCCTGCGGGGCTCCGTATAATAAAGTGGCCACAAAGTAGAAACTATAAAATTCTGTTTATATTTTTGACCTTGTGTCAGTCTGAGTGAGTCCAGTTTATCACCAACTGCTGTTTTTTTTCCTACTTTTCTTCCTCAGTAACATTGTTTATCTTTCAAAACAAACTTTTCTATTTTAATCTTCTTTTGAATCTTAAAAACTTTGCAGAAGAAGAAACAAAAATGTTTCAGTTTGACCTCTAGGTAGCAGTGTTGTCTTAGTGCTACCATTGCCACCTACAGAGGACTGCAGTAACAGTGTCAATATGTTGGAGCCGTAAAATAAATATGTGTGTGACTGAAAACTGACCTTGATCAGCCGCCAGCGATCCAGTCAAAGTGTGGGACACAAACACTATTAAAATATGTTTCATTTGGATTTCAGACTTAAGTTTTCCCAAATGTTAAAAATAGAAGAAATAAAAGACATATTACGTGAAATATATACAATTTTTGACATTGTCAGAAACACCTGTCAGTTTGCACATAAGATTTTAGTCACACTGACAATAATTGAACCCTCTTATATGGTCACTTTGTGTTTTCTTTGCTAAATACGTCAATCCTCTACACATGCAGGCATAAACATCCATTATAGATCCAGACCTGCATGAAATATAGGCTAAGACATATCTGTAAGACAAATGGGAGATAATCATCATCACGTGGTATTTGATATGTTCCTGTGAGTTGGTAATCTATCTATCTATCCATCCATCCATACATAACAAAGCACACACACATAATCTGGGCTTTCACTCCCTCACGTTGGACCTGTTACTGTAATCAGAGACAACATGAAGCTATGATCGAAGAGTGTAGCTGCTACAGCTCTGCCACCACAGTCTGAAGCAGGAATAAGGTTTGACAGACAGCTTCCTCTGTGACAGGATGATATGTTGCAGACAGCAGCGTGTGGACACACTGAGATGCCCACTCCGTTTTTCTCTGTTACTGACTCACAGGAACATCCAGATGTCTCAATCCACCCGAAAGCATGAGTCACGATCAGTCACTGAGAACCACGTGACGATGATCTTTCCATCCATCTGACAAACAGGTCTCAGAATATGTTTTCCAAGCTGAATCCAGGTCTCCTTGACTTCTGTCACCACACACAGACATGGCATGTATAGTTTCAACACTCCCTCAAACCCCCATCTTCTTTTATTTGAGCCACACTGGTTCATCTAAAGCTGATCTCAATAGCTACAAAACAAATTTGACCCTGAAGAGACTTCGTGTGCTTTTGATCGGTAGGCCCACCAAACTCCTTCACAGGAAGCTGATTTCAGCTCTCTGACAAACAACGTCTTGATCCCTGATCCGATGAATCTCACGCAGCAGATAATGCAGGGTTCTGGAGCTGAGGTGGGTGAGAGGACTCGCCCAGCCTGACTGCCTTGTTGCACAGGAGTCTTTGCTGCTTGGCCTGATACGAAGAAACCTGAGAAGCCCTGCAGGCCAATTCTGAGTCACACCTCTTATGGCAGCTCCCCTCTCGGTTGTGACGATGATGATGATGAACACCTCTGGGCATCCAAGTTTATACTTTACCCCATTCACATCCCATTCTCTTGCTCTCCCTCTAATATCAAGTCAACCAATTAGGTTTTGACATAAGATTCACTGATCTTCAGCCCCACCTTATTATCCTCTCCATCTCTGACCTTTCACCCACTTTTAACTAAGACAAAGGTCATTTCATGCCTTTATTCAGTTCATTAGCATTTCATTCACTTTAGCAGAATCCCTTTAAAACCAATTTTTCCCTTTTAAAACTACTCAGACTTCAGCAGTTTATTTGATCGTGTCAACAAAGAGACTCTAAATGTAAGAAGAAACAGCACGATAAGTGACACTTTTCACATTTACTTTTTATTCTTTCAATTCAGCTTTCCAAAAAAGTATTAATGCCTGAACATTCACACAATGTAATCAAATAAAGTTTCACTTTACATTTCAGACTGCAATAACCTGAGAGAGAGAGAGATAAGATAAAACTTTATTAATTCCTCGGGTGGGTTCCTCTGGGAAATTCGGTTCACAAACACATTCTTTATTTGCTTTTTACACACACAAGAAACTGTAAAACCCAGAGCGCAAAAACAGAGAGGTTCAGGAAAATCTGTGTCCACAATCAGCGAAGAAGTGTAAAAACTGTTGAAAGGGAGAAAAGAGGAAAAACTTTGTTTAAAAACAAACAAAAAAAAACAAAAACCGGAAAAGATCGTTAAAAAGAAAAAAAAAAGTTGGAAAAAGTCTAAAATCCCTGTTCACAAAAGGTGAAAAAGCGTAAAAACTGTTCAAAAAGTCAAAGTGGAAAAACAGTGTTTAAAAAAAAAAAAAAGCAAAAAAGTGTGAAATGCTTCTCCAAAAATAGGAAAAAAATGTTAGAAAAGTGTAAAAACTGTGTAAAAAAAACAGCAAAAAAAAACAACAGTAAAAACAAAAAAGCGTAAAGCGATTGCCCAAAAAGAGACAGAATATTGGAAAATGTCCAAAACGAAATCAAAGGTTGAGAAAACTGTAAGAACCGTGTCCAGAAAAGTTGAAAAAGTAAAAAAACTAGGTTGAGAACCCCCCCCACCCACCCCCCAAAAAAGACCGAAATCTGTGTGGCAAAACGGGAAGAAAGCTGCCAAAGTCGTGTCTCTGTCTCTGGTGTGGATACGATTTTTAATTAGGGCCTCTAAGCTAAGACTGAAAACCAAAAATCGTATAAACTACAGTGAAACGAGCAAAAGTCAAAGTGGAACCCATCTGAAAAGAATTGTGTTTAAGGGTTCAGCAGGACTAGAGAACAATACCTGAACAAGTCTGCTGAAGCCCTTAAACACAGCCTCTCAGTGGGTAAAGAGTTTTCAACTTACCGTCAGAGGCTGAAGAAAAACTTGGGCACATAAGAGCCGATGTGTCCACACCGAAGCTGAGAGAGGCTGCTGAAGTGTTTTCAGCTCTGTGTGAGGCAAAACAGACAAGCCGCTATTCCCGAAGCTGAGCGGTCCCGAGAAATTTCAGTTTATTAATGTTGCATGTGTGAGCAGCATGTATGAGACACCTCTTTCCTCTCCGCTCGAATGGCTACACTCCCAATTACGTCACTGTTCGTGGGCGTGCTCTGCGCATGCGTCCTGGCTTGCACTGCTGAAGGCGAGCTCAGCGGTTCTTCACACACACGTGACAAAAAAGTCCCAGCTGAGTCTGGAAACAACGTCACTCTGACATGTCGAGCTCCAAACAACAAGTTCATAGTTGTGAACTGGAGCAGAGCTGATCTGGGAGAAGAATATGTGCTCTTGTACCGGGACGAGCACTTTGATACCACCAACCAGCATCCATCTTTTAAGAAGCGGGTGGCTCTGCAGGACAGACACATGAAGGATGGAGACGTGTCTTTGATTCTGGAGAATGCGACGACTGCGGATGCTGGAACGTACGAGTGTCGCGTCTTCATGGAAGAAACACGCTCGTGGGAATCTATCTGCACCTCACACCTGTTTCTGCTAGAAGATCAACCAGGAGGACTGAGAGGGGACGGAGTCAGAAGAGGACGTGCTGGACTGATAGCGAGCGCGTCACTTTGTGTTGTGCTTGTTGCTCTTGTTGCTTTTCTGACCTACAGAAAACATGGACAGAGTCAGGATTCAGAGCGTCCTCCTGCTGAACTGCAGACTGTCTGAAATGTCTCAGAGCGTTTTGCAGATGAACTTTGAGTCTCCTGCTGCTGAGCAGAGACAGACAGCATTCAGCAACACTCCACACAGACCACTGATTTCACTCTGACACTACAGGAAGGACTTCATCATCCTGCGGGCTGACGAGTACATTTACTGTAAATATTTTCCCCCTATTGTCTATGAGACTGACCAATAGGAGCAGAAAGTACTCAGCTGAGCCAAACTTTAAGCAGCTGCTACTGAACCCAGCCTCCGTGAGAATGAACTGTTCTGTCCAACACAAGCTTCATGTTGGAAACATCAGCAGGTCTCTTCTCTGACTCAGTCCAGCCGATTATTTGTCTTTGCAGGCTGATAATCCCGATGTTTCTACACTAATGTGTAAAACATCAGTTTCTCGGTTTCAGATTATTATTTATTTGTACCACTTTGTTATTTTCCATTTTAAAAGATTCAATAACTGTCAGATAACCCAGGGAATTACACGAACGTGTCAGTGTGCAGCAGTTATTAGTTTTATTGTGTTCTCTGTTGTGAGTTGTAAAGATTTAAAGCAGAATATATTGTTGTAAATGATTATTTGTGGATTATCAAATTTTCCTTCACAATAAAGTCAAATGTAACTAAAGTATTAGACAAACTGCAGCAACTCCTTTAGGAATACTTTCACATCCTGATGTAAAAGTTGTGTTTTTAAATCAAATATGAATGGTTGAGACACTTATGATGCACATTTGCTGATGAATGCAGCTTGAAGCGTTGATGAAACTGTTTCATTACTCGTTTAGGATTTTATTCATGTTTTTCATTCAAAATGTAAAAGAATAAAGAGAATAAATGTGACACTCATCATTTGATTGGTTTGCTTCTGCTTCATGTGTTATTTTTTGTTGTCTTTGTTGGCACCCTTCATGCTTGGGGTCGATTCGTTAGGAGTCAATTTGAAAATTGTTTTCTGATTGTACAGAAAAACTGCATTTAAACCAAGTGCTCCTTGAGATATCTTTGTCTAATAATTACGTTTATCTGATGTTCCGAACAATGTAAATGTATAAAAAAAAAATTTTTTTTTTTTTAAAAGAACTCTGGAAATTCGGGAATACTTTTCAAAACCACTGTACTCCACCGACTGTAGTGGATCGTCACACAGGCACAGGTACCCACTAATCATGACTCATACTTTCAGGTGGATTGAGAGATTTGGGATGTTCCTGGGGGTTGGTAATATATATTAAAAAGGAAAACCCACCCAGTCTCTCACGTTGGACCTGTTACTGTAATCAGAGACAACATGAAGCTCTGATCGAAGAGTGTAGCTGCTACAGCTCTGCCACCACAGTCTGAAGCAGGAATAAGGTTTGACAGACAGCTTCCTCTGTGACAGGATGATATGTTGCAGACAGCAGCGTGTGGACACACTGAGAGGCCCACTCCTGTTTTTCTCTGTTACTGACTCACAGGAACATCCCAGATGTCTCAATCCACCCGAAAGCATGAGTCACGATCAGTCACTGAGAACCACGTGATGATGATCTTTCCATCCATCTGACAAACACGTCTCAGAATATGTTTTTAGAGCTCAATCCAGGTCTCCTTGACTTCTGTCACCACACACAGACATGGCATGTATAGTTTCAACACTCCCTCAAACCCCCATCTTCTTTTATTTGAGCCACACTGGTTCATCTAAAGCTGATCTCAATAGCTACAAAAACAAATTTGACCCTGAAGAGACTTCGTGTGCTTTTGATCGGTAGGCCCACGAAACTCCTTCACAGGAAGCTGATTTCAGCTCTCTGACAAACAACGTCTTGATCCCTGATCCGATGAATCTCACGCAGCAGATAATGCAGGGTTCTGGAGCTGAGGTGGGTGAGAGGACTCGCCCAGCCTGACTGCCTTGTTGCACAGGAGTCTTTGCTGCTTGGCCTGATACGAAGAAACCTGAGTAGCCCTGCAGGCCAATTCTGAGTCACACCTCTTATGGCAGCTCCCCTCTCGGTCGTGACGATGATGATGATGAACACCTCTGGGCATCCAAGTTTATACTTTACCCCATTCACATCCCATTCTCTTGCTCTCCCTCTAATATCAAGTCAACCAATTAGGTTTTGACATAAGATTCACTGATCTTCAGCCCCACCTTATTATCCTCTCCATCTCTGACCTTTCACCCACTTTTAACTAAGACAAAGGTCATTTCATGCCTTTATTCAGTTCATTAGCATTTCATTCACTTTAGCAGAATCCCTTTAAAACCAATTTTTCCCTTATAAAACTACTCAGACTTCAGCAGTTTATTTGATCACGTCAACAAAGAGACTCTAAATGTAAGAAGAAACAGCACGATAAGTGACACTTTTCACATTTACTTTTTATTCTTTCAATTCAGCTTTCCAAAAAAGTATTAATGCCTGAACATTCACACAATGTAATCAAATAAAGTTTCACTTTACATTTCAGACTGCAATAACCCGAGAGAGAGAGAGATAAGATAAAACATTATTAATTCCTCGGGTGGGTTCCTCTGGGAAATTCGGTTCACAAACACATTCTTTATTTGCTTTTTACACACACAAGAAACTGTAAAACCCAGAGCGCAAAAACAGAGAGGTTCAGGAAAATCTGTGTCCACAATCAGCGAAGAAGTGTAAAAACTGGTGAAAGGGAGAAAAGAGGAAAAACTTTGTTTAAAAAAAAAACAAAAAAAAACAAAAACGGAAAAGATCGTTAAAAAGAAAAAAAAAAGTTGGAAAAAGTCTAAAATCCCTGTTCACAAAAGGTGAAGAAGCGTAAAAACTGTTCAAAAAGTCAAAGTGGAAGAACTGTGTTTAAAAAAAAACAGCAAAAAAGTGTGAAATGCTTCTCCAAAAATAGAAAAAAGGTTAGAAAAGTGTAAAAACTGTAAAAAAAAACAGACCAAAAAAACAACAGTAAAAACAAAAAAAGTGTAAAGTTATTGCCCAAAAACAGACAGAATATTGGAAAATGTCCAAAACGAAATCAAAGGTTGAGAAAACTGTAAGAACCGTGTCCAGAAAAGTTGAAAAAGTAAAAAAACTAGGTTGAGAACCCCCCCCCCCCCCAAAAAAGACCGAAATCTGTGTGGCAAAACGGGAAGAAAGCTGCCAAAGTCGTGTCTCTGTCTCTGGTGTGGATACGATTTTTAATTAGGGCCTCTAAGCTAAGACTGAAAACCAAAAATCATATAAACTACAGTGAAACGAGCAAAAGTCTAAGTGGAACCCATCTGAAAAGAATTGTGTTTAAGGGTTCAGCAGGACTAGAGAACAATACCTGAACAAGTCTGCTGAAGCCCTTAAACACAGCCTCTCAGTGGGTAAAGAGGTTTCAACTTACCGTCAGAGGCTGAAGAAAAAATTGGGCACATAAGAGCCGATGTGTCCACACCGAAGCTGAGAGAGGCTGCTGAAGTGTTTTCAGCTTCGTGTGAGGCAAAACAGACAAGCCGCTATTCCCGAAGCTGAGCGGTCCCGAGAAATTTCCGTTTATTAATGTTGCATGTGTGAGCAGCATGTATGAGACACCTCTTTGCTCTCTGCTCGAATGGCTACACTCCCAATTACGTCACTCTTCGTGGGCGTGCTCTGCGCATGCGTCCTGGCTTGCACTGCTGAAGGCGAGCTCAGCGGTTCTTCACACACACGTGAAAAAAAGTCCCAACTGAGTCTGGAAACAACGTCACTCTGACATGTCGAGCTCCAAACAGCAAGTTCATAGTTGTGAACTGGAGCAGAGCTGATCTGGGAGAAGAATATGTGCTCTTGTACCGGGACGAGCACTTTGATACCACCAAGCAGCATCCATCTTTTAAGAAGCGGGTGGCTCTGCAGGACAGACACATGAAGGATGGAGACGTGTCTTTGATTCTGGAGAATGCGACGACTGCGGATGCTGGAACGTACGAGTGTCGCGTCTTCATGGAAGAAACACGCTCGTGGGAATCTATCTGCACCTCACACCTGTTTCTGCAAGAAGATCAACCAGGAGGACTGAGAGGGGACGGAGTCAGAAGAGGACGTGCTGGACTGATAGCGAGCGCGTCACTTTGTGTTGTGCTTGTTGTTGCTCTTGTTGCTTTTCTGACCTACAGAACACATGGACAGAGTCAGGATTCAGAGCGTCCTCCTGCTGAACTGCAGCCTGTCTGAAATGTCTCAGAGTGTTTTGCAGATGAACTTTGAGTCTCCTGCTGCTGAGCAGAGACAGACAGCATTCAGCAACACTCCACACAGACCACTGATTTCACTCTGACACTACAGGAAGGACTTCATCATCCTGCGGGCTGACGAGTACATTTACTGTAAATATTTCCCCCTATTGTCTATGAGACTGACCAATAGGAGCAGAAAGTACTCAGCTGAGCCAAACTTTAAGCAGCTGCTACTGAACCCAGCCTCCGTGAGAATGAACTGTTCTGTCCAACACAAGCTTCATGTTGGAAACATCAGCAGGTCTCTTCTCTGACTCAGTCCAGCTGATTATTTGTCTTTGCAGGCTGATAATCCCGATGTTTCTACACTAATGTGTAAAACATCAGTTTCTCGGTTTCAGATTATTATTTATTTGTACCACTTTGTTATTTTCCATTTTAAAGGATTCAATAACTGTCAGATAACCCAGGGAATTACACGAACGTGTCAGTGTGCAGCAGTTATTAGTTTTATTGTGTTCTCTGTTGTGAGTTGTAAAGATTTAAAGCAGAATATATTGTTGTAAATGATTATTTGTGGATTATCAAATTTTCCTTCAAGATAAAGTCAAATGTAACTAAAGTATTAGACAAACTGCAGCAACTCCTTTAGGAATACAAATTTATTAATGCCTGAACATTCACACAATCAAATAAAGTTTCACTTTACATTTCAGACTGCAATAACCTGTTCACAAACACATTCTTTATTTGCTTTTTACACACACAAGAAACTGTAAAACCCAGAGTGCAAAAACAGAGAGGTTCAGGAAAATATGTGTCCACAATCAGCAAAGAAGTGTAAAAACTGTTTGAAGGGGGTAAGAGGAAAAACTTTGTTAAAAAAACGGAAACATTTTGTAAAACATTTGTCCAATAAGACAAAGAAAAAAAAAAAAAAAAGGAAAAAGAGGAAAAACTGTTTAAAAAAAAAAAAAAAAAAAATAGCAAAATGGAGGAGGAGAGGAGGACGGCAGCACAAAGGAAGAACCTGAATATAAGAAAGTGTTTTTCAAAGAAACCTGTAAGTCACTTCAAGTCAAGCTCACTCATAAAATGTGTCCGTCATAATAACGTTACAGGCTATGCTAGGCTTTGGCCCACGTCAGTCTAAAATTGTATCTTACCAACGTTTTTTGGAAACTAACTGCACAACAGGCAGCACTATTAGTTCTCTCAGTCTCAGAGCAGCATTTCTAATTTTGATTGAAAGTGTCAGAAAAAACGGCAGCCTCGAGCAGCCAGGATATTAGTTTACAGAGGCTGTTAAAATTATATGTCTAATGTTAAAATGTTTGTCATACAATAATTTCATCCTAATGGCACTGACATATTCATAGGATTAATTTTTTGACACAAAATATCATGAGGTAGTCATGATTTTGCAAATATTCCACCTTGTAGTGCAGTTTGCACTACAATTGTTAGGCTGCTGATGTAAATTGATTGATTAGTGTAGATTTGACAAATAATCTGAATTGACATGTCTCACTTTTTATATGGCACGAATCAATGTGTTATTTTATCAAGAGGCAATTTGTCCTAGTGCATTCAGAGGGGAAGAGCCAGGTCAAAGGTCAGGCACATCAAGCACATAATAATTTTGTGGTCATTTTAGATGAGTAGTTTAATGGAGAAAAACCCCCAGTTCATTTAGTGTTCCCTTAGTGCTAATGTATAAGAGAAATTGGTGTAGTATAACTGAAGTAATCGTGTTAAGATAAGATATGATTACCTTTATTAGACCCACACGTGGGAAATTTGTTTTGTCACAGCAGAAGGTGGACAGTGCAAAGTTATATAGCAAAAATTAGAATACAATAAGAATATACTGTACACAACTGTACAGAATAGAATAAAAATATACATTAGGATAAAAATAGAATACAAATGTTATATACAACTGAGTAAAAATACAACTTACAAAATACTCAGAAAAAAGTATTGCACTTAGACTTATTGCACATGTGTGGGTTTGTGTGTGATCAGTAGTGATGGTGAGATGAAGCCTCATGAACTGACCCAATTGGTCGACTCATGGTTCGAAGCATTGTGATGATTCCTTTGCTCTACTGCGCCATCAAGTGGACAATTCAAGTGAAGCGGGCTCTGTGATTATAATGATGTGTAAACCTCTAAACTGAATAAATAAATTGTTTTCAAGGTTATTTATCCCGAATATTGTCTCAGTATGTGTGATACAAAAGAGAAAGTGGAAACTATCAGGACAGAGTTTTGTACGGTGGCCCCTAGAGACAAAGCACGTACAAACTCCAAAACACTTGCAAAATCCAAAACACTTACAAACTCCAAAACACATGCAAGCTCCAAAACACGTACAAAATCCAAAACACATGCAAAATCCAAAACAGGTACAAAATCCAAAACACGTGCAAAATCCAAAACACACGCAAACTCCAAAGCACTTACAAAATCCAAAACACGTGCAAACTCCAAAACACGTACAAAATCCAAAACACGTGCAAAATCCAAAACACATACAAAATCCAAAACACGTGCAAAATCCAAAACACGTGCAAAATCCAAAACACGTACAAAATACAAAACACGTACAAAATACAAAACACGTGCAAAATACAAAACACATGCAAACTCCAAAACACGCGCAAACTCCAAAACACATGCAAAATCCAAAACACACGCATACCCCAAAACACATGCAAATTCCAAAACACAACGGAAGTGCTCCAGGACGCTAGGGGCAGTGTTGAGCTTTTGTTACCTAGTAACTACACAAGACAGGAAGTACCAATGACCGGATTTGGGGTCTGCAGCCTTAAAGGCCGCATTTTAAGGCCGATTATGTCACAGCGACACGACGAAGACTGTCCCAATTCAAAGGCTGCTCGAAATGCGGCCCTCAAATGCGTCCTTAATTTCCCTGAATTTTAAGGATGGGTCGGTGTAGCCTTCATGGCCCAACATATCCCAGACTTCATAGCGCGGCGGTGGTGTGGATAATTTTGCCGAAAAAAAACGGCGGAAGCGGAGCGGACGAAGAGTAAACTTTCAGAAGTAAGTACTGAATATTATGTCACTTATTTATGCGCAAATGTTTTTATAATGAAGAACATTAAAACATTACTGTTGGCAACATGTCGGGAAAGTTATGTGACATTAGCGACGTTTGTACTAACTTGGTTTTAAAGCCTTTACTTCAAAATATTCGCCGTTCAATAGCTGACTTTAATCTTACAGAGAATGTGATGATTTTATGCGTAATTAAAGTCAGTCATGTCAGTCAGCTGACGGTTCACTCGTTAAGCTGAAAGAAAGATGCTTTAATCACAGGAGTCACACATGTGTCCACTGCACCATCTGGGAACTCTTCTTGTTTAGCACTGGTAATGACACAAACACTAAATCCTCCTTCTCTGGTGCTGTTTTGTAGCAGTGTGTACACCTGAGACTGTCACCTGTCTGTCTGTCCTGCACTCTCTCTCTGTTTCTTTCTCTCTGATTGTGGAATAAAAGTATGAACATGTATTTATAAGTCACACTTGTGTTTGAATCCTGCAGCTTATCACACATTTGATTTCTATGTGTGACACGTGCAAGTGTCCAGAGTGAGGACAGACTGAGGGACCCACTGCTGCACATCATCTGTGAGGCTTTGCACCCCTGATGATCCACCAGGACAATCTCAGCAGTATGTGAGGAAGAGGAGGAGGAAGAGCCAGCAGCGGCTGACAGATGGAGAGAATAGACAGACTGTTCCCTGTTTGTGAAGGACTGCTAGAAAAGTTTAAAATAACTAATTGTCTGTCCTGAATCAGTCTTATTAGGTAATGTTCAAATAATTTTTATCATTCCCGTGTTTTCAGTGTGGGAGAAAGTACTCAGGGCCTTCAGGTTACACACTATGAAAGGCAGCAACAAGTTTAATGTTCAGAAACCTAAAGTATGTATCAGCAGCAGAATGGAACTAAAAATAAATGTTTGTTTCAGTTCTATGAAGCTTTGAGTATTTGGATCAGTAGCACTGCTGTGTTTGTTGCATCATATTGCTGTAATTGTTTATATGCTTTATATATTCTGAGGTAAGTTGATCTATAGTGTTACATCATATTCTATAAGGATGTTATGTGTTTGTATACTTTCTGCCCAGTTTGACCCATTTAGCAGAAGTCAGCCTGTTTAAGGCTCTGATATCTATTCTGTATGACTTAAAGCAGTTATGACATGGTCTGATTTTCTCACCCAATAAAGGAATATTTAATACATCAGTCTACTCTTCATTTTATCAGAAACGGTTATCACAGCTTGTACATTTTCTTTTTACACATGTATGTAAGCATTGAGCCAAATTTAGTAATGCCAACATACTGAAGGAACAACATTTGTCTCTTATATATGATACACCTATATATGCACTGTCAATATACATTTTGAACCAGCTGCAGATGTCAGAGTAACAACTGACTGACCCCCACATAAAGTGCGTTACAGTAGCCCACAGGGGAAGAAATAAAAGCATGGATCACGGTTTCAAAGTGCTGCCTAGAAAGAAAAGATTTCACTCTTGCCAGTCGCCTTAAATGATAAAAATGGACTGGTCCAACTTAAAACCTTGGGCAGTAACAACAGGTTTAAAATAAACCTCCAGGGGTTCCAAATGAAAAGAAGAGGACTCACAGGGGCCACTGGGGTCCAAACACCAACAAATCTGTTTTCTTTTCATTCAAATTTAAAAAGTTTAGAGCCAACCAAGCTTTAATGTCATCTAGGCATGTCAAGAGAGGTTTTATTCAGATGCCATCCTTCGGCTTCAGTGGCAAATAAATTTGGCAGTCATTCCTATATACTTGTCTTTGAGTGAAGATTTAAGGTGGTAAGACATGTAAATAACTGCAACTTGAATCTGTACTGAAGCTCAGTATTTGACACAGAGTTCATGTTCACTGCTGTAATAGCTAATAATGACTAATATAATAACCATAATATTGGCCATATTATATTTACATTACCAAAGTGATATGACTTTAGTCTTATGAACAACATTAGCTAATTGTTATTTACTAGCTAATCTTAAATGACTGTTCAGTACAGAAATGAAGCCCAAAAATCATGTTTTACTGTCCTGTGGTCTCAGCCTCAGATACTTATCAAATCACACAAAGCTCTTGTAGAAACAAACAAACAAATGAAAAAAATATGTTCTCCTTCATTTCTGTCAAAAAAAGTTGTATGACACGTTTCCAGCTGTTAGTATCATGGTTGCTAGGCAACCTGGGAAGCGCGACGGAGACTAGAGCCCATGTGTTTGCAACAAACTTGCCGTTTATTTTGCAAATCGAGCTCAACACTGCCCCTAGCGTCCTGGAGCACTTCCGTTGTGTTTTGGAGTTTGCATGTGTTTTGGATTTTGTACGTGTTTTGGAGTTTGCACGTGTTTTGTATTTTGTACGTGTTTTGTATTTTGCACGTGTTTTGTATTTTGTACGTGTTTTGGATTTTGTACGTGTTTTGGAGTTTGCATGTGTTTTGGAGTTTGTACGTGTTTTGGATTTTGCACGTGTTTTGGATTTTGCATGTGTTTTGGATTTTGTAGATGTTTTGGATTTTGTACCTGTCTTGGTGTTTGCACGTGTTTTGGATTTTGCGTGTGTTTTGGATTTTGTACCTGTTTTGTATTTTGTACCTGTCTCGGTGTTTGCACGTGTCTTGGATTTTGTACGTGTTTTGGATTTTGTACCTGTTTTGGAGTTTGTACATGTCTTGGAGTTTGCATGTGTTTTGGATTTTGTACGTGTTGAGGAGTTTGTGCGTGCTATTTGGAATTTGTAAGTGTTTTGGAGTTTATACATGCTTTGTCTCTAGGGGCCACCGTAGTTTTGGTATGATTGTGTAACTGTTAGCCTCAGACAGTCAGTCAATAGTATAATTCAGATCAACGATCAGTACATTTGCATATTTTTATAACTATAAAAAGAAAGCTGACACTTTCGAGACGTTATCTAATGTGTAAGCATCACAGCAGATGCCTTTGTGTCAACATAGCTGAGGCTAAAACAGAAAAACGATTTTATAAAAATATTCAGCAGTAGATCAAAACCGAAAGAATTTAGAGGATCATCATTTAGCCTGGAGAAATAGTTTGCTGCTTTATAAGAAAGCCCTCCGCAAAGCCAGAACATCTTACTATTCATCACTGATTGAAGAAAATAAGAACAACCCCAGGTTTCTCTTCAGCACTGTAGCCAGGCTGACAAAAAGTCAGAGCTCTTTTGAGCCAACCATCCCTTTAACGTTAACTAGTAATGACTTCATGAACTTCTTCACAAATAAAATTTTTATCATTAGAGAAAAAATTACCAGTAATCATCCCACAGATGTAATATTATCTACAGCTACTCTTAGTACCATTGATGTTAAGTTAGACTCTTTTTCTCCAATTGATCTTTCTGAGTTAACTTCAATAATTACTTCCTCCAAACCATCAACGTGTCTTTTAGACCCCATTCCTACAAAACTGCTCAAAGAAGTCCTGCCATTAATTAATTCTTCGATCTTAAATATGATCAACCTATCTCTAATAATCGGCTATGTACCACAGGCCTTCAAGCTGGCTGTAGTTAAACCTTTACTCAAAAAGCCATCTCTAGACCCAGCAGTCTTAGCTAATTATAGGCCAATCTCCAACCTTCCTTTCATATCAAAAATCCTTGAAAGAGTAGTTGTCAAAGAGCTAACAGATCATCTGCAGAGGAATGGTTTATTTGAAGAGTTTCAGTCAGGTTTCAGAGCTCATCACAGCACAGAAACAGCTTTAGTGAAGGTTACAAATGATCTTCTTATGGCCTCTGACAGTGGACTCATCTCTGTGCTTGTCCTGCTAGACCTTAGTGCAGCATTCGATACTGTTGACCATAATATCCTATTAGAGCGATTAGAACATGCTGTAGGTATTACAGGTACTGTGCTGCAGTGGTTTGTATCATATCTATCTAATAGACTCCAGTTTGTGCATGTAAATGGAGAGTCCTCTTCACACACTGAGGTTAATTATGGAGTTCCACAGGGTTCAGTGCTAGGACCAATTCTGTTTACATTATACATGCTTCCCTTAGGCAGTATCATTAGAAGACATAGCATACATTTTCACTGTTATGCCGATGACACCCAGCTCTATCTGTCCATGAAGCCAGATAACACACACCAATTAGTTAAACTGCAGGAATGTCTTAAAGACATAAAGACCTGGATGGCCGCTAACTTTCTGCTTCTTAATTCAGATAAAACTGAGGTTATTGTACTCGGCCCTGAAAATCTTAGAAATATGGTATCTAACCAGATTCTTACTCTGGATGGCATTACCTTGGCCTCCAGTAACACTGTGAGGAACCTTGGAGTCATTTTTGACCAGGACATGTCCTTCAAAGCACATATTAAACAAATATGTAAGACTGCTTTCTTCCATTTGCGCAACATCTCTAAAATTAGAAATATCCTGTCTCAGAGTGACGCTGAAAAACTAGTTCATGCATTTATTACTTCCAGGCTGGACTACTGTAATTCATTATTATCAGGATGTCCAAAAAACTCACTGAAAAGCCTTCAGCTAATCCAAAATGCTGCAGCAAGAGTCCTGACAGGGACTAGAAAGAGAGAGCATATTTCTCCTGTTTTGGCTTCCCTTCATTGGCTTCCTGTTAAATCCAGAATTGAATTCAAAATCCTGCTCCTCACATACAAGGTCTTAAATAATCAGGCCCCATCTTATCTTAATGACCTTGTAGTACCATATCACCCTATTAGAGCACTTCGCTCTCGCTCTGCAGGCCTACTTGTTGTTCCTAGAGTATTTAAAAGTAGAATGGGAGGCAGAGCCTTCAGTTTTCAGGCCCCTCTTCTGTGGAACCAGCTTCCAGTTTGGATTCGGGAGACAGACACTATCTCTACTTTCAAGATTAGGCTTAAAACTTTCCTTTTTGCTAAAGCATATAGTTAGGGCTGGGCCAGGTGATCCTGAATCCTCCCTTAGTTATGCTGCAATGGACTACTTGCACAATCACTTCCGCGTTCTATGTAGTCCTGCCCCAGTGCTTCCGGTGTGGTTAAACCATGGCGACGTTCTACACTCCTGCCTACAAGAGCTCCCAAAATTGAACATCACTGATGATCATCGGATTTGCAGAGTGACGACTACCCCCGCCAGCAAATTAGATAAAGGATTTAAGTTATATGCTGCATCATATATACACAACTACGAAGGTAAGAAAACGTAAATTAACCGAAAAAGAAACGCTAGCTAACGTCAAATGCAAACACTACGTTACTCCGCTATGTCCTTCATTTGATGTCAATTCTCTATATTACATGTTTTCTTAAACGGTATTTTATGTCGTCCGAAAGTATAGTTGAGGTTTTCTTAACTAATGTCACTTTTGTTGTTGGACACTGTTATAATAGCGATAGGTAGTTGGCTAACTAAGGAGGTAGTCAACTACCTAATGCTACTCTTGCTAAGTGTAAAGTATATATGTTTAAGACGTGCTGACATGAGTAATACAGAAATAATGCTAATCGTACTTGTATCTTTATTCAGTGTCCAATAAAGACAGGTTGTCAGGGGAGGTCGGTGTGAGAGCCCTGTGCTACAGGTCAATGAGGAAGAGTGAGGCACCACACAGACTAAGTGTAGGCAGGAAGCTGTGTAAAGTTGTTAATCCCCGTTCAGTGGGGTTCAGTTCATTTAAGCATTAGTTAAGTTCATTCCTAAAGGCCCATCAGCTTGAATGTTTTCCTTGTCTCCCTGCTTTATCACTCCTAATTTGACTAGTCAGATAGTTAAATCATGTGTTTGGGTGATCAGAAACATTTGACACCAAGTTAATACTGCAAATATACACAATCAAAGTTATTACAGTTATCAAGGATGGTTAAGTTGTTTTAATAGGGAGAGAAGGAAACACTAAGCATTCAGGAGGGTAAGCCTGTAGGGGTCAGTAACTATAACACTGAACTATGTTCCTGTTCAGCTCTTCCATGAAGATGTTACATTTTAAAATTTTTGTTCTTTCTTCTTAGATTAAGCTTCTGGAGTCATCGCTGGTGATACTGACACATAGTCAGTGCTCCTGTGTGGCAGGTGCTGTTATGTGCAATCACACAGTGGCACTGCTCTTCCAAACAGTACACTACTCACAACTCAGAGTGCCGGTTGTCCCCCCTGTGCATAGCTGCACGGAATCTGAACAGCAATGGCACAAGCCACGGACAGTGGTAATTTAAATGAGGTTAAAGTTTTTGAATTCGTCCATGTTTGCATATGAACAGCAACACCATCCATAGTAAATGGGTCTTCTGTTAGGGTGTGAAGCCAGGACCCATCAACTCCATGATCTTCACTAAGCCGGTACCAAATAGGATGGCCCAGACTGGAGTACGGTAATTAGATTTGTAAAATTTGGTTTCATGTTGCTATTTGTTCATACATACATGTGTCACAATAGGTATTAATTTACATACAACATTACACTTTCTGAAGACGGCTAACTCAGTCATGTACATATATATCCCAGTCTCCAACTTATGCACCACTGTTTTACACCTTTTAGTTTAGTTGTTGTTGTTCAACTGCTCATCAGTGGGATGTAGTGGTGTGACTTTGTTGTGTGGGCACAAGAGGACTACCTAGTGCAAAGAATATACATGGATACAGATGTGCACAATGCAACCAGAGGAAAGGCAGACTATTTCTTTTTTTACATATATGCGCCAAGATACCTGTGTTTGGAAAAATGAACAGTGAAAACATAACAAAAAGAAAAACAGATCCTTCAGGCTTGCTGGAACAAAATAACTGATGTTTTATTTGCAATGTATTTCATGAATTATTTTGTTGTTACTTTTATGTGAAATCAATAAACTGTTATTTAAGCAATGGCATCAATTTCATTTTTTAAAAACACACAAAACATTGAATTTGTGTAGAACTTATTTACATGGTATTTAAAACTCCATGCCTAGCATACTGATATACATTTAGACAATAACACAACTGAATGAAGAAAATGACAAATGGTATTTTTGATGTTACAAAAGCACAATGTCACTTATGATTTTAAAACGATTTAGTGATTTACTTTATAATTTTGATAAACAATTTTGTTGAATCTGAATAGTAATATAGTAGTATAATTAAAAAGTATTAACATTCAACATTTGCAATGAATTTGAATTATCAGTAACTTAAACTCAACTATCAGCACTCAAGTACCATTTCTGTAATCAAGTATTGTCAGCTAAGAAGGAAGAAATGCAACTGTAGTGGCCTCAGCTGCAGGTCATTTTCCATAAGTTACTGGCACTGGTGTCTTGGGAAAAATCCATCTTGTCTCACTTAACCCATTTTTTTAACTAATGCTGTGTTGTGGTAATTTGACAGCATACATGCTACTACAAACAGTTGGTTGATATTGTAAACATGTGACATGGTAATGATGCTATCAAAAAGTTTGTTCTGTTTGATCCTCCTAATGACTCGCTCCACATGTACCCTGAGTCTGGCTATGGCCTGCGTCTCCTTAACCTGGTATGCTGGCATCTGCTTCTGCTTAGATAGAAAAGGTGGGCAGTACACTTTGCATTTACAACAATCGGTGATTAGGAAGCTCTTATCTACCATCACTGCCATGTCTTCAGTCAACTTCTCAGCAATGCCTGATTGTTTGAATAGTTCCTTGTCACTAACCAAACCAGCATACAGATTAGAGATGAATGTCACTGAACCATGTGGAGCTATGCCAACCAGGGCTTTCATCATACAGTGGGATTTGTACGAAGAGTACATTTCACTTTGGAGAAGTGGTGAGGATGGTGTCTGACACCTCAGCTCTGTACAGTCAAGGATCATCTGGGTGTCTGAGAAATCTTTGAATTCCTCAGAGAGGTAAGCTTGCACTTCTTCACGTGTAAGCCAAATGCATTGAGACCCCAGTGCAGTGGCAAGAAAATTTGTCCATGTGGCAATAATGCGGCTCACTGTGGACTGGTGTATGTTAAATCAGTGTGCCAGGTCCCTCTCCTTCAAACCAACTGACAGGAAAACCAGGAAAAGAAAAAAAAAAAAAAAACTCGTCAATTGGCTGTAGCAGCTACCTCTGGAAGGTGAAAACAAAAGGGAAAATGTTACTCCTTAAGCTATGAACTAGTAAAATTATGCTTTTCTTGGCTAAATGTTTTGTAATGGTTATGCATACCATACTGTACCATGGGGTAAACAATGAGGTGCTGTAGTACACAGGTGTATGTATGTAGGATACTGAGTCTAGCATACATACACCTGTGTATGTATGCTATTGTACATAAATACAATAATATTACACCTCTAGTTCTAACTACCAACAAACCCATAACCTACCGTTGATGTTCGTGCAGGTGTCAACACTTCTTCGTTCCGATTGGCAGCTGACTTGGCTCTTGAAACCCGGATCATTTTATAGATGCAAGGCTCAAAAACCAAAATGCCATCAAATGAGCATAGCTTGGAAATCTATTCACGAGAGAGACATACATCGTGTCAATCATTAATTAACATCCAACATTGGCATAAAATAAACTGTGGCAAATATGCTAATGGTATGCTGTATAAAATAGTCTGATTAAGAGTATTTGGTGTTATATTTTACCTGTAGCATTAGGATATCGTTTAAATACTAAAGCATCTACATGAAACATACAATCAGCAGAGAAAAAGCAAATTTCTATTGTGTTTCATTAAGACTGGAAACACTTGAAATTTAACTGATGGTGACCTTGGTATATTTTAAACAGTTAGCTTGAATAGAACTTAGGTGTACCTGGTATAGAATCGGATGTCAGTGTCGGAGCCAGCAAAACGCTGTAACCCAAATTCTCGCTGGACACGTAACTCCTGTATTTCCTTCCTCAGAGTCTCCACGTCTTTGAACAGGTCTTCTGCAGCTGATGCAGATATGTCCAATGCAGACGGCTCGGGGACTGAGCAGTAGTCATGATCTCTTGTAAGACGAACTAGTTCAGGGCGTCACTCCGTCCTCTCCCAAACACTACGCCGCGGTGGTTCAACTTTATAGCCATTCCACTCAAAAAGTGTTGGTACAGCACCTTTAATAAGCCGCCTTCGACCATCGAGGGTTGTTGGCTCTATGAGTTGATCACTGGCAAAGTGTCTGCAGCAGAGCCTGGTGTGAGAGGTAATCATGAAATGATCCCGGCGTATGTTTACCAGCCATTGTCTTCTCAAGTCGGAATGGGTCGGAAAGCCATGAAAACTTAGTATGCCGTTAAATTTGGCTGAAGCCGAACAAAATAAGACACAGCAATGCTCGGAGTATTTCTTCTCCTGTTTTTGAAAATGTTATGTTTTAAATACTTTCCTTTTTATACTCATTCTGAAGGGACATTAGCATAGCTACCGACAGATAAACAAACATACCGGAAACGCCCAAGCGGTACTATTTGGAAACAGAAATACGTCACATGCCCTAGTGCAAGTAGTCCATAGACGTAGGCTGCCGGGGGATTCCCATGATGCATTGAGTTTTTCCCTTCCAGTCACCTTTCTCACTCACTATGTATTAACAGACCTCTCTGCATTGAATCATATCTGTTATTAACCTCTGTCTCTCTTCCACAGCATGTCTTTTATCCTGTCTTCCTTCTCTCACCCCAACCGGTCGCAGCAGATGGCCGCCCCTCCCTGAGCCTGGTTCTGCCGGAGGTTTCTTCCTGTTAAAAGGGAGTTTTTCCTTCCCACTGTCGCCAAAGTGCTTGCTCATAGGGGGTCATATGATTGTTGGGTTTCTCTGTATCTATGAAGCGCCTTGAGGCGACTTTCGTTGTGATTTGGCGCTATATAAATAAAATTGAATTTAAAGAAAACAATTAATCAACATTACCTGATGCTGCCGAATTGAAGCAGAGCAAATTACAGAGGTTTTATTAGAGACACGCCTAAGCGTTTTGCAATTTTGCATAATGTTAAAAAGTTTTATTTTAGTAGCCTATTGAACGGCAGAAATTAGGTTCTCTTTTTGGAAGTATTTAAAGGGAAAAACAGCGGCTGACAGCGCTGTAAACAACGGAGGTCTTATGCATAACAAACAAGCGAATAATGCAGAAAACAGATTTTTAGACGGGAAACTGTTCTTGAAGTAGAGTGTGTGTGTGTGTGTGTGTGTGTGTGTGTGTGTGTGTGTGTGTGTGTGTAGAGAGGACCCAAAACGCAGGACTCACGGAGGCAGAAGTAACTCAAAGCACACAGCTTTAATGCTGGTATGAAACTGAACAGGAAAAACACCAACTAAACTGGGTGAACAGAATAACTAGACAGGTTGGCAGGCTGGCAAATGGAACACACAGAGGCCGCGAGGGTGAACAGACATTAACAACGCGACACTGACACAAAGACACACTGGGCTTAAATACACTGAGGGAGTCATCAAGGAATTAGAGACAGAAGGGGGACACAGCTGGGAGAAATAAGACCTAACGAGACAGGGAGAGCAAAGCCGGAACACTGACATCAGACAGGAACAAGAACCTTCAAAGTAAAACAATAAACAAAACACACTTTACTAAGACACAGACTAGACAGAGAGAGACAGACTTGACACTGACCAAAGCCTACTAAATAATAATCATAATCAAAACAGTATCACTGATTAATCAAATCATAAATCATAACCTAGAAAAACACCAAAGCATGAAAAACAGAAAGCTGGGTCAACATGACCCAGAACCGTGACTGTGTGTGTGTGTGTGTGTGTGTGTGTGTGTGTGTGTGTGTGTGTGTGTGTGTGTGAGAGAGAGAGAGAGAGAGAGAGAGAGTGTGTGAGAGAGAGAAAGCTGTGCATGAAGTGTGATTTTATCCTGGTGAAAGCAAAACAGCAAACATCAGATAAAATTCATGACGATGTTTATGTGAAGCATAGTTTGGATCTTCTTTTGCTGCTGGTTCGGTCAATATTGTTTGAAGAGAAATAAAACCTGCAGGTTCAGAATCAGCGCAAAAAAGGCGTAAACACGAAGCACGGACCCGCCGACGGATCAGAATCAGTGAACTGTCGGCTTTCAGCCCCGACCGTGTCCGTGCTGTCTGGTGAGAAAGGCGACATCTCACTGATTCTGATGCGTCAGCGGTCCGCGCCTTGTGTTTATGTCTTTGTGCAGAATCGATGTACCTGCTCTCATTTACTGTTTTAGCTGTTTGGTGGTGGTTGAAATGTAGTAATATTTATATTAAAAATCGATTCAGGATTTTAATGAATCGATATCACCTCAAACAAGCTAGAATCGATTTTAATCGATAATCAAAACCCGCTCCTAGTAACTGTGTAATCATGCTTATGTACATCTGGATAATGACACAAACTAGTGTTTGGCGCTTCACTTTTTAATAAACTAAAAGACAGAAATCAGATTATAGGATGTGTAGTGTTGTTTATTTATATTATGGTGTTTATCATTTGTGATATTTATTACTGTGTGCATACTTTATTAGGAGAGATAAAATAAAATAAAAAAACATCTCTTCCTTGCTGGTTCCATCGAAGAAGAAATGCTCAAGTAACTATGTAGCACGTACGTAATCCAATTCCACAACACAGTGTGATGGGGAAGCAGCTGTTTTTCTGCCCATTTTATTTCGAATCTGGCGCGAACCGGTGAACCAGTCCCTGAATCAGTCACGTGGTACGGACTGCCCGCGAGGCCTCGAACGTCACACGTAATGAAAGCAAGCCTCGATACGCGCTTCACAAAAACGCCCCCGAGATTACCCGACACACGATTCTACGCTTCGACACACAGGACACATCACTACAATAAACTACTGCATGAGAGACGCAAGTCATAATCACTCTCGTGATTCTTTCCCCCCTGTTTTCAGGGGTGTAACACCTGCTTTAGACTTCAGTGCTGGCTTGTACTTAATATATATCATCCTCACAGCTGGTCTGACTGTGAGTCCCAGCAGCTCTCAGTTCTTTGAAGGAGACTTTGTGTCTCTGAGCTGTGAGGAGGACGACAGCTCTGCTGGATGGACTCTGAGGAGAAACACAAGCACAGAACAGAGGACTCAGTGTGGAGATGGAGGGGGGTGGGGAGATCAGCTGGTTCTTCCTGTAACATCAGTTATATCGACCCATTGGACAGTGGAGTTTACTGGTGTGAGTCCAGAGAGGGTCCCATCAGTAACATGGTTAACCTGACAGTCACTGGTAAGCTGAGTGTGTGGAGTTAGTGTTGATGAAGCTGTGTGTAAATGGATGAAATGCTGTAGTTTGTCTCTGTGTTGAGGTGGATCAGTGATCCTGCAGAGTCCTGTCCTCCCTGTGATGGAGGGAGATGACGTCACTCTGCTCTGTAAAACAAAGACCACTCCCTCCAACCTCCCAGCTGCTTTCTATAAAGATGGCTCCCTCATCAGGAAGCAGCCTACAGGTCACATGACCATCCAGCATGTTTCCAGGTCTGATGAAGGCCTCTACAAGTGTGACATCAGCGGTCATGGAGAGTCTCCATCCAGCTGGATCACTGTCACAGGTGAGGAGCTTCACTCTGATTTCACCTTTTATTTTGTCCACATATTTACCTGAACAGATGTGATTCTCTGTGCAGGTAGACCTGCAAACTTGACCCTTGAACCCTCCTCCCCCCCACCTTGTGTCCAGAGTTTTCCTCCACCTGGGGATGTTCTGTCCATACTTCATCTCCATTCTGCTCATGGTGTCTTTATATTGACTGAGAGCCACAGGTAACACACTGAGCCTCTTAAGTTATCTGTCAAGCTCAGTTCTTTTTCCCTCTTTTAAAAATTTCTGATTACACCATGTGACAGGCGGTGACGTCATCCCTGTGGTAACAGCACCACCACCACCAACCCAAGCTGGGGAGAGACGGGCTGAGGACTGTGATGACATTGGTGATGTGATCACTGAGCATCACTTCTGAGCTGCACAGACAGAGTTCCCATTTAATCAGTCAGGTTGTGTTCGTCACATCTCTGTGAATGAACAACATGCAACACCACAAAATTAAATTGCTATATCATGCTTTCATGAATAAATAAAAAAATGACTAAAATCCTGGACCAGTCAACGACTGAATGGTAGTAATGCAAGTTTACTTTAATGCATTTAAAGCACTTACTTTCATTTAATCTTACTCTGTAAAGCGACTAAAGTATTATTGTATAAAACACGTGACAGCGTGTGAAACAGCTACACCTCCATGTTCTTCTGAGATGTTTATGTCAAAGAGGAAACTGAACGACTACAGAGCTGTGAACTTCTGTTAACCACAGGCTAAAAAAACGGTGATCCAGCAAGAACACCGCCGACTGCTGCCTTTCAACTGCAAACACACATGGCAGAGTGGGTATCTCTAAACTCAGTCTCAGTTTATGTCAGTGAGAGGAGCATCTGGTAAACACAAGAGAGGTGTTTTGTGCATCTAAATCCTGGTGTACCTCTGACACTGCGGACACTTACTGCTCTGATGTAGATAGATATTTTTAAAATCTGATTTTCAAGAGCAGACCCTTTTACCTGCTGCTGCAGTTTATGAACCAGCCGATTAAAATGGGGAAACAGCCATGAAAGACGTCACTGATGCCATCAGCAAACTCAAAAGACTGTATATAGATGAGGCCTTTGCTGTCGTTGGGTTTTAATAACTGCTTTGATTCTTTGATTCATGCGTCTATCAGAATGTCTCTTGTTATCCACACACCTGCAAACCCACCAGTTCTGCCTCGCTCCCTCACAAAAATAGCTTCTACTACTTCTATGCTGAATTTATCAGGATCAAGACAAATCACAGATTGAAAATGTAGTACATAGAGCATCCAATGTGAGTGGTTCCACAGTTTACACAATGAGACTGGAATAAAGCTATCACACTACACTGTTAGTTTGCACTAAAAACTAATCATGAGGTGGCAGCAAACATTAAAACACATGCATAGATTTCAGTTTCCAATGATTTCTTCTTTGGACACCTCTGACGTTCTTAATTTATAACCTTTTATATTAACGTCTTTCCACACAGATCACAGTTCATTTTATATTAATTATCTTTGATTTTAATTTTAAAAAAAAAACATAGGTCATGTACAAGTAAATGAAACACATAAAATATATTATTTAAATTCATACTCTTACTTTAAAAGTTTGTTTTGTGAATCATTGTACTAAATATATTTTATAAATTTGAGTGAGTTTTATCTCAAGTTTCTGTCTGTGGTTTGTTTGATTCTTGTTTTCTTTGCAGGATTCATGGTGTAGGCATGTGTCAGTCATGCCGTCCTTGGTTCACGCCTGATGTTCTTTTCAGAGGGAAAAGGAAGGAAAGGGGGTCAAACCCAGTATTAGCAAGGTGTACCTAATAAAGTGGCCAGTTAGTGTATCCACTGTAATATAAAGGCATCACTCACAGAAAGACGACAGCCAATAGGTGGCAGCAGAGGAGCGTTAAATTGCCCAACACTTCCATCTGAACTTGGACCTTAACAGTTTAGTTAAAAGGGTTCTATTAATGTTTCTATAACTAATTAAATTACATTAGACACCCAAGCCTCTATCACCTTTTAAAGAAAGAAAACAAACCCAGGAGTTGGTCAGTAACCTGAAAAGAAAGCCAAAAAAGGGTGAGTCACCAGACACATTCCTCTCCACAGAATAGGCACAACCAGCCAACTCAAACACACACACACAGCATACTAGCTAAAAAAAAAAAAAATCAACAAGGCTCTCTGATGCTAGAGCTCACAGCAGCCAGAACAGTTTCAGAATTAGTCCCAGATGTCAAGGCGCAGAAAGTGATTCAAGCATGTGCAACCAGGCTCAATAATATAACCTTATTAAAGTAAAGAGAGGGAGAAAATGATAGACAATGTCTTGTTTATCTTTTAGTGCTGCCTGTTTTTTCTGGATAAGAACAAAATGTGTACTGGTCAAGGAGGCTGACTCATCACAGGAGGCTCACAGGATAAAAGAATATCACAGTAAACAGTGGGAGAAATTACTTAAAAGTGAACTTTCTGTTCTTGCTAAGTTCAGGATGTGGTAATAATAAGAACACCTCTTAGTCAGATAACCACAATGATTGCACGTTACTGTCAGTTATCACACAGATAACCTCGACTCTCACACTGCAAAGACAAATCTCGTAACTCCAGATTAAACACTGGGTTACCATGCAGACATGGCAAATCCCAGCAGGAGAATATATAATAATAATAATAATAATAATAATAATAATAATAATAATAATAATAATAATAATTGATGGTTGCAAAATTGATCTTATTTTCATTTGATGCCAATAAAAATGAGGTTCCTGCACAGATTAACACTGCTGTCGCATCTTACTTCCACAGAAGAAATATGACACTCTGATTTCCCTGTGCGTCAGTTACAGACATGTAAAATGTTACTGTGGTCTGTTCGAACAATTGAAAATTGAAAAATATTCTGCAGACACTTTGCTCTTGTTGAACATGCATGTTCACATTGCTGTTGCTATTAAAGGTTACACTGTGTTAGTCTGATACTGGCTGAGCTTTCTCTAAATATACAGGAACCCCGCCTGTGTCCTTTCTCACCTTAATCTTTCTGAAATTGAAGAAATGAATTGTTACAATTTATAAATTGACATTTTTCCCATTCCTGCTGTAAGTAAGATTTGACCTGCGTAACAGTCTGTGGTCACTGCTGTCTGATCCTCCTCTTCATGAGGGTGATGGGAGCAAATATCTGCCGTGTAAGCCTCAAGCATGTGCTTTTGGATTTCAGAAATGAAATAGTTAATACAAAAGCTAATCCAATAGTTAATGCAATGGCTAATCAGTGAGCTAACATGGGTTTTCAAATGAAGAGTGGAATCACCATTTTAAATGTCAGAAATAAATCTTTGATTTGTGAAACCATTTACTTATTCATCTTTTTTTAAATTGTGTTTTAAAAATAATTTTGAATATATATAATATTTAAATGAATGAATGAATGAATTTGCAAATGCAGAATTTATTGTACAATTCATTATTTAAGGACAGAATTTTGACATGTGCGGCTCTTGTGGTCCTCCATATAAATGCAATTTTTCCTCGATAGTTCTTGTTCAGTATGTTTAAAGAGAAGAATTGCCTCTACCTCCTCAATAAAGTGATTGTTGTGCGTGCTTTGCATGTTGGGGTGACGCACACTGCACAGTTTTATTTAAATCCAGCCACCAGGTGGCAGCAGGTAACACAGAGCATACAAGGAAACACCTAAACGCTGTTTAACTCTAAACGCACTTTATGTTCATGTGTTAAGACGCACTACAAAACGACAGAAAATACACACAAGTACGGATTTTGGTGTTTAGATTTATTTCTATCTTCTATTCTCGGTGAAGTGGAGACTCTGCCTGGGTTGCAGGAAAAGTGAAAGTAGAACATACACTTTGCTTTCTGTTACAGCACAAAGAGAGACCGACATTTACGTGTTTGGATTCTGGGGCTGTTATTATAAATATAATTACCACATCTACACTCACAAACATAAGAGAACTGTGACTCAGGACTTCCTCTGTGTGTCTATCAGTCAAGTTTCCACACAGCAGCTGCTGCATTAGACAAAGTTAAAAAAAAAAAAAGGCCTCGCTTCTCTTCATTAAATACGATGTCTCATTAACGAGGAAAACCTCTGCTCTCTTTTGAAACCATTTTGAAGGTTTTAGAGAACCTCAGATTACCTTCAAAGTACAGATCTTCTGTGTTAAACCTTTGGTTTGCGGTCCTTTCTGTGTTAGAGGAAAAACCTGTTTGACTCTACCTGAATATGATTTCATATTCAGACATTTTACATTTCTTGGTTATTTGTAAGCCAGCATATGATTAATATGAAGCCTGATTTACAAGCCAGTCTTTACTGAGCTCAAGTAAACATAGTTTCTTTATGACTGTATGTTCGGATAATGACCTATGCGCCTGTTTTCAGCTTGGTGCTGCGTGACATACAGCAGGATCACAGCGAGAAAGACGTTTATTGGCTGTGGGGTTAGGCAGAAAAAAAGACTGTCGTCGGTCTGTTTTTTCTTTCCTGTTTCTTTCCTGTTGGCACCACGTTTACAGAACAGACTGGTCACACAAACTGAGGAACAACCAAACTAAGTAAAATAATTAAACCAGAGAACAAAAGAAAAACGACCGGGCAGCTTTAACTTACAGATCACAGTCTAACACTTACAAACAAGGAAACAGCTCTGCGGTCGGTCGCGCCCTGAGAGTAAAGTCGCTGTAACAACGACGCACAAAATAAACACAAAATGAACTCATAGACATAGATCATTCAAAGACAGTTAAGAGAATTTAGCTGCTCTCTAACTGATTAAAATCAACACGTCAGGCAAAACTTCTACTCCCCGCATACTCTTTAAAAGTGAAACTTCGGCGCTGCTCTAGGGGATTTTTATTTTTATTCTCTTCATGTAAAACATAGCGAAGTCAACTCCACCACAGCTGTGTGGACAATGAAAGTACAGACTGTCATCTTTATCTGTCTGACTGGCATCAAAACGTTCCCTTTGTTAAGTTTCTCCCTTAATAAGCGTGGGGTGTGAAACAAGTCTTTCATTTCTGAGGTTTTACATAACAGGATATACAGGTCCTTCTCAAAAAAATTAGCACATTGTGATAAAGTTCATTATTTCCTGTAATGTACTGATAAACATTAGACTTTCATATATTTTAGATTTTAATTATTTTAAATTAATTTAATTTAATTTTTTGAGATAGGAATTTGGGGTTTTCATGAGTTATGTATGCCAAAATCATCAATATTAAAACAATGAAAGGCTTCAACTACTTCAGTTGTGTGTAATGAATCCAAAATATATGAAAGTCTAATGTTTATCAGTACATTACAGGAAATAATGAACTTTATCACAATATGCTAATTTTTTGAGAAGGACCTGTACTTAAACACGTTTCAGTTCATCGCATCAGCAGGTCTTAAATTATATCCATACGAGCTCAGATGAAAATAAACACATGATGTCTGTGCGCACAACTGTGCATCAGCGGTGTTTCAGCTGTGGTCACAAGCCTGAAATGAAAGGTAAAAAGTCTTCACTGAGATAATCATTGAATCTCAAACTGCCGGAGTTACTGGTGAACTTGCACAACAGTCAGTCAAGTCTAATCACTGTTTCACGAAACAGAGGAGCAACCAGCACCAGGGCGTGTTTGTAATATTCATGGATACACAGTTGATGTTCATTTGATGCGAAGAAATATGATTCCTGCTCAGACTAGCACCAATGTCCCGTGGTGTCAGAGTACTCTGGCCCTGCAGGGGTAAATGTGACACTCAGGAATTTCCTTGTGGGTGTGGCAACAGAGAAGGAACAATTCCTGTCTGAGCACAAACTTTGAACCATTGTTGCTAAAGAGGAAACTCAGTGTGAGTTGCAGCAGAGTGTGAAATGCCTACAAACCACAAACTCTGCATGAATTTCCCCGTTTCTGTGCAGCCTGAACACAAAACAGGGCAGGCCAGATATTTCATTTATGACTCTTAATCACACAGTTAAACACATTTGGTTTAGTTTTATTCTTTTAATCTTTGAGTCAGCATATTCAAATTAGCTCTTGTTTCTGCTTCCTTACACACAGTCAGTCTTTGAAAAACTGTGAACCACATTTAAACAAACTCACTGACTTACTATCAGTCAAAAAGACTCTGTTAACGAATCACACACAGCACACAGAATATCACATGCTATTCAGTTTTAACTTCTTCAGGCAGGTTTATGGGCAGGAATCTGTGCCATCAGAAACTGAATTTGAATAAGTTAAATTCGAATTTGAATTGCTAGGATTGAATCTGAATTGTAACTTGAATGAATGCTTTTAAAAACTGAATATGAATTAGCCTAATTTGAAATTCAATTTATTGGTTTGAAAATGATCATCACTAAACCAAAATTGTTTTTTATATTTTGAAAATAAATTCATTTGCTTTGAAACTGTATTTTATACTTTAAAAAATTAGCTCTCAAATAATTTCAGATTCTCCTCTCTCTCTCTAGGTCACAGCCAGAGGCGGAGGCAGACACAGACTCACAGCTGCTGTTCATTGGCCTCGTTCGACACGAGTCGCAAGAGAGGAAGAGGCGGAGAGAGCGGGCAAACAGCCCACTCAAACTGCGGGAGTATAAAAGTTCAACGAAAAAAAAAAACAGTCTCAGTGTTTCTCATGTGTCTTTAGATACGCATAGTTTATTGAAACTTTCTATTCTATTTGGAATATTTAGCCTTAAGAAAACTGATTGACTCTATCCCTCCGTGATCCTGAATTGGATAAGCAAAAGAGACTCTAAGGACTCTAAAAAGGACTCTAAGGACAATGGACACAGATTAATAATGAGGTATATTGAGTTTTTAATCTGTTATCTTTCCTTTTTTATCATTTATTTTAGCTCATTAGATTAAGATAGTACATTTCCACTAAATATGACTGAAAACACATAGGGGTATGATCCGGTCTTTAGTGATTGCGTCAGCCTTGATTTTCAGCTTGTCGATAGCGCACACACCCAGGCCTTTATGCAGGGGCGACCCCTTGTGGCAAGAAAGGGGCACAAAGTAGTTGCTTTGCCTCTTTGCGGTATGACATGACAAACTGGATTGTCTGTGGACGGATGGTGGCGCTCTTTGCATGTGCGATACAAGTGTAGTCCGACGGAACAAGAGTTATTACTGTAAAGAGGTTTGGCAACATTTTTTGTGATCACCAAGTGGGTGTAAACGGTCTGCATTTACGTTTTACGCCTGCATGCGGCTCTGACGAACATATGTTGCTGCTTTAACACCCGGAACAACACAAGAAAGAAGATCTACAGCCCTTTTTCATTTCTCAAGTACGGACACGCGATTTGTACATCTGGAACAGCAGTGTACTCGATGATCTCACGGAGCCGTCTTTTCTTAATTTAGCGAGAAAAAATCCGGGATTTTTTTTTTCGCGTTCTTTGCTGGGTTGGTACTTTTAATTAGAACAGCACTTGGTCTCCGACTGATCAAGGTATCACGAATTCACCAGAACCAAAGTGCACAGACGTACGCAATTTTGAGACAAGGCACGGGGGGAATGACATGGGCATCCTGACTTTATTTCTTAAACTTGTCTGGCTTCTATTCTTCTATTCGATTGTTTCTGCCTCCAAAGGTGAGCTTTGCAGGAATTCACATGTTTTATATGTTGTCGAACACTTTGGTTGTTGTACTTTCTACAATTCACGCAGGTTAAATTAGCAGTTCGGCTAAACTGACGTTAACACTGATTAAACACGAGTGTTTAGGTGTAAACCTTATCAACCTTACTTTTAAATGATATACTTAAAGACCGAATTCACCCAGGAGAAAAAAAAACCCGCACGCAAGTCTCCTTAAACGCTAGGAAGGTTACGTTAGCAGGAAGTTACCTCGTTGGCTATAAGTGCAGGAAAAACATGCTGGAAATTGACCAAAATTAAGGCAAGAGAAGACCCGAGATGATCTATCCACCACACAAAGTTAGTCATTAATGTACTCCTGCATGGTTTAGATTACTGCAATAAAAAGTGATCATTTTTGGCAAATCGCGAAACGCTGGGCTGTGGTTGCATCTTAAGGCTTTGGAACAATCTCTGTTGGCTGGCCTGGGAACGCCTTGGTATTCCCCCTGAAGCCAGACCTAAATCTAAATCTCCTTCATGTTCTTCTTTGTTTTATCCTCAGTTATTTTATACAAAGTGACGTTTATACCTCTAATGAAAACTCACAAGTGTGAGCTTTGCTTTCATACATGCGTATAAAACTATGGGCATGTACTGATAAGTGATCAGAACTTAAATATTTCTGAGTCAAAACTGAGTTGGATCAATTGAAATGGATACCCACACCTAGTCACAACACGTCAAACTGACCTTAGCTCTAACCACAATCATATTCTGACCCCAAAACCAGATCAGCACAGTCTCTTGGATTATTCTTCAGCATTGTAGCATTGAAGTGATTCCTTTTGTCAGAAATAATCAGAGAAAACACTGACATGGTCCAGCTTTATGATGTGTCACACTTTTGAACCTGTTTCCTGAATTCCTTGGTTCAAATCTCCAGTGGGGCAAAAACACAAGGCAAAGAGTGCCATGAGTCTGTGATAACAAACATCAGATTGCAATCAATTTTAGCATCCAGTGTCCTGTACTGCATTTACTAAAGTGACCAGTCGTGTCTTTTGCTTTCTTTCATTCTTTTTTTTGTACCTTTTCTCATTTATTGTTGCTGTAGAAATGAGTAATTGTACCATTTTACCTATCTGCTCTATTTCAGACACCAAAGTCATCCCAGCTCAGTCTGGAAGGAACGTCACTCTGACATGTCGAGCGCCAAACAACAACATCTTAGTTGTAGAGTGGAGCAGAGCTGACCTGGGAGATGAATATGTCCTTTTGTATCGAGATGAGCGATTTGTTCCAGACAGCCAGCATCCATCTTTTAAGAACCGGGTGGATCTGCAGGACAGACAGATGAAGGATGGAGACGTGTCTCTGATTCTGAAGGATGTGACGATTAATGACACTGGAACATACGAGTGTCGTGTCTTCATGAAAAGATCAAACCGCAGGAAGAGAGCTAACCTGAAGACTAAGCCCATCAGCAGAATCTACCTGAGAGTTGTTGATCCTCCAGGTGAGTGAGTAGAGTTGAGTGTGTGTGTGATCAGAGGTGAAGCTGCTTCCTGGTTGTTGATGTTTGTTTCTAAAGATGTTGTTGATGAGACTTTGTAGAAAGCAGCTGGTCTGAGTGATGTGATCAGAGTGCAGTAGATAATGTCTGACAGCAGTTTGAAGAGGAAATGGATTCTCTTCTGTTCTTCACTCATCACCTACCTGACAGCTGACACCTCACACCTGTTTCTCACCTGCAGGTCAGCCAGGAGGAGACACAGAGGATGGAGGGAAGGAGGCAGGAGGGAAGGAGGATGGAGAGATGGAGGATCCAGTCAGTAGAGGACGTTCTGCTCTGGTAGCTGGTCTGTCAGTCTTTGGTGTCATTTGTGGTGTTTTCGCTGCTTTTTTGATCATTGGAAAACTGAAAAAGTCATATTGGTTTGAACAAAAGCCAGCCTGAAACAAAGCTTGTTGCAACACTTTTTTTTTGGTGTTTGTTTTCTTTTTTGGCTGAATAGTAGGGAGGAAGATTTGAAGAAGATGCACAAATCTAATTATAAATAATATGCAAGTAGCAGCAGGGCTGTGCGATATGACCAACATCTGATATCCTGATATAAACATTTCTCATCCCGATAATGATGTATATCACAAAATGTTGTATTTTCTGTAAATTCTGTGGATCTCAGGCAACTCTACCTGCGTGAAGTGCTTTCAGCTGGGCATTATGTACCTGGAGTCGAGTGTTTTCACCGATCCATGAAGCTACACATTTTTAGACATAAATTCTAACATCCGCCTTTTTCTTTGTGAGTATTTATTACATGCCGTGCTTCGGGGAAAAGCCCGTTCTAACGTTTTAGTCTCAGGTTATTTTTAGCACCTGATAGCTAAAAGACCCCCCCCCCCTTTTTTTTTTTTTTTCCTCCTCCCATCTGTAAATTCTCCTCTTTCACATGATTCTTGTGGAGGTGGTAGAAGAGGTTTGTCGTGTTTGAGTCCGTGGTGGGGACTGTTTTACAGCATAATTTGCACAGTACAGTACAAAGGTAGCC
Organism: Simochromis diagramma; assembly: GCF_900408965.1. Classification (NCBI taxonomy): domain Eukaryota; kingdom Metazoa; phylum Chordata; class Actinopteri; order Cichliformes; family Cichlidae; genus Simochromis; species Simochromis diagramma. The sequence continues at coordinate 26,329 of NW_024387084.1, read as the reverse complement.
CCTCATTTAGGAAGTACTTGTCTTGACTGGTCCTTCTGTGTGGAGTATTGTTTGGTATTCTCTGTGCCAGCAGTCACGCGGTGACCTTCTGAATGATTAAAAAAAAAACCCCAGAAACGGTGTATTTTGCGAAACCACTAAATGGTAGTGTATAATTTGGAAAAAAAACCCCAGATGTTTCCATTTCGTCATCATATATTTTGCTGTACGCACAGCCCTAAGTAGCAGTACATGGAGGAGTGAGAGCGTGAAATTTTTTAAACACTATATATTTTGACAATGATTGGATATTCAGGTTGATCATATAATAATAATAATAATAATAATAATAATAACAATAACAATAATAATAATAATAACAACAACATAATGTGCATTAAATAGAACAGTAAAGCATAGTATATGTATATGAATGAGAGGGAGAGAGATAAACATTATACAATTAATTATACGCATACATAAATTGGGGCCCTTGGTTTTTTGTTTTTTGAATTCCAACCTACAGTTTGTTTTGGTTGTCATGTTAACCATTTTTGTTCTGATTCATGTATGTTTGTTTCATTTTTATTTTGTAATGAGTACAAAAAAAAAACTGTTTCATTCATGATTTGTTAGTCCAGCTTTTGTACTTGAGACATCCTGAGAATCCTAATTAAAGTTGAATTCATTCCACAACAACACTTCAACTTGATTTATTTATTTTTTTACATTTTCTCAATCTGCCCAGCTTCAATGTTTGCTTAGATTTTAGGATGAATTCTAATTATCACGTTGTTGTGAGCTTGTGTAGCTGTGGTCATTGTATGCTAGTGACAGAAGACACAAATCAATAAATTTGGTGATGAAATAAATTTACTGCATTGACTCCATACAAAATGGAGGTGAAGGCAAAATGGAGGTAGGTCAGTGTTTGGAGGAATTCCCCCTGCATAGTTTCAGTGTGAAACGGGAAGAGTACTGTCCGCTTCGCACGAGAAGGCAAATTGTGAATGATTTTATATTCATTAGCTTTATGTTTTGTGTGACTTTAATTGCACAATGCAAAGCCGTATCTTTGTCTTTGTTTCTGACGCTGACACAAAGTGATTCAGCTTCCTGGAAATTATGCTCAATGGGCCCTTGGCAGCCTTCCAACCTAAACAAAAACAAATTGTTCCTGTAAATTGTGAAATATCAGAAACAAAAGGGCAATAAATCATAGACTGCTGACCTGCTGCAAATTAAACTGCAAAAATCAGTGTTTGCAGAAATGAATAAGAATCTTTGCAACACAAAAACACAATCCGCTTTTTACTCAGCGTGCAGTTTGATTCACACCTTCATGACGGTGTCAACCTTTCCACTTGTCCTCATTGCACACTTGGTTTTTTTTGTGTACAGGACTACTATAAAATTACTTTTTTCCTTTGTAATTTTATTCAGTTAGTTTCAATATTGTAAACGTGCATTTACCAAACCACAGCACATTGTTAATCACAATGCTGACTAAGCAGAGGTGATTCTGGGGCTCCCTCCATACCACAGGAATACCAAAATCCTATCGCTTTCTCCTTTAGTCCATGCTTGGCGGTTTTCCACACAGTCCTGGAAAAATGACTGAGGTGCCCGTGGCTTGTCTTGGTCACCCAGAATAAACAAAATCTGTTATGCTGTGTTTGTTTATAGCAATGTAATAAGTATTTTCTGATTAATAATTTATTAATGTGTATATATATTTTGTTTTCTGTTGTAGAACCAAAGCTATACAAGCCTCTCATGTTAGGACATATCAGTAAATCCAGTCTGTCGGACAGTTTTAGAGATAAAGTGACAAAAAAGTCAGTGAGCAGATATTTTGGTGTTCAAAAAAAAATCAAACATGGAGCTGTAACAAGCTCCTGTGACACGTGAGCGACTGTTTACTTAAAATGTTTTGGTGAGTAATGAAGATTAACAATAACATGACTATGTGAGTGGAAACGGTGAGTAAGCGTGCATGGTTGCTTGCTGTCTAAATAATAATAACCAATAAAAACTTTGTGTGGATTTGTCTACACAGGCTGTTTTAGGTCAAATTTTGTTTATAGGCAAAAACCGAAAGTGGTTTTGTCAGGTTAAAAGTGCCTCTTTAGCTGGCGGTGAGTTGGTATTTCATAGAAAGTGAGTCACTGTCACATGTGACAGGTCTTCAGTTACAACAACAGCGTAAGGACGTCCTGCAGGAAATGAGGGAAGCGCCCTCACATAATATGTTACAAATGTTTAGTCATCATAGTGGCTTTGACACAAAGTGACTCCATTGTCTGGATGGTTTGATGCTAAGAGACTTGAGACTAACACTAACCCTGTAACAGAATAACTTTGGGCTATCAGATTAGATTAGATAAAACTTTATTTATCCCTTGGGTGGGTTCCTCCGGGAAATTCGGTTTCCAATAGCACAGCACCGGTAGAAGTTGCAGAATGTGAGCAGAAATATACCATATATACACATATATAAATACAGAATATACAAAAGGGATAAATAGAATAAATAGGAATAAGAATACAAGGGAATTGCACAGTATTGAAGTCTATTGCACTGATGGATATTAACAAAAAGTATTGCACAGTGAAAACTACACTACAGCTTAGTTGTCCCTCCTTCCTTTGTCCTCCTTTACCCCCTCCCTCTCCCCTCCAGAGAGGAGTTAAACAGTTTGATGGCGTGTGGGACAAAGGAGTTTTTAAGTCTGTTGGTTCTTGTCTTTGGGAGAAGCAACCTGTCACTGAACAGACTCTTCTGGTTGTTAATGGCCATGTGCAGAGGATGCCCAGCAGTTTCTTTAGTGTCCTTTTCTCTGCCACTGTCACCAGAGTGTCCAGCTTCATGCCGACCACAGAGCTAGCCTTCCTGATCAGTTTTTCCAGCCTGCATGAGTCCTCCTTTGCTGTGCTGCTCCCCCAGCACACCACAGCATAGAAAAGTACTCCAGCAACCACTGACTGGTAAAACATCCTCAGGAGCTTCCTGCAGATGTTGGGCTTTTTTTTTTTTTTACAGGTGCTCTGTGTTGCATGACCAGTCCACCTCCTCTCCCTCTATCTGAACTGGCAGTGGACCTGGTCTGGACCCAGGGGCGGATCTAGAAGGGTGGCATGGGGTGGCAAGTGGCACTGAAACTTTTGCGTTTCTTTTGCTTTTAAATCCATAGTCAACTAATGCCAAACAGCCCGCACAATGACCCTGCTCCTGTGTGGACAGTTCCACACTGAAAGCTCTGTCACCTTTGTCTCCAGGTGACATGAAAATTGCAGAGTATCACGTTCTCACTAACACAAGACTGAAATCTTACTCTGACACCAGGTTGTGAAAGTATCAGTGAACATACTAAGTGCCTGAGTGTGGAATTTGTAATCATATTTCTTGATCTAAGTTTGTCTAACAGTCTTTGTCTCTACTCTGTCTTACAAATATGCAAATTACAATACTAGCTTATCTGTGCATCAACGACTTTAGTTGGACATAACAAGCAGCTCAGTCAACACAAAGGTTGCAGTCCTGTAAAGGTCCCAGCATGGTGCAGTATTTGTCTGCAGGCAGGGGCAGATCTAGAAGGGTGGCATGGGGTGGCAAGTGCCACCCTAAAATGATCCCTTGCCACCCCAAGTGCCACCCCAGTTTTGCATATGACAGTGTTGTTTATTAAAATAAGATAGCATTAACAGTTTGAGCGTAGTTACAGTCAACAGTGAATATAAATGCTAAAACTGAATATACTGCATAATGTTCCCCCCCTCCACCATTAACAAATGGTTCAGTCCATTGCAGGACCGGCTTTTTTTCTTGTTTTCAGTAGCAAGCAATGCTTATGATTGTGCCAGAGCACATTTTGAACAACACCATGGGAATTTCGGATTTTACACAGGTGGTTGGATGTTACACTCTGGAAATGGACGGAAGGTGAGTGTTATTAATCCGCTGCACCTCCAAATCATATGACTGATGTAAGCTGACACAGCAACAAGCTGCAGCCAGCTGAGTCTCTATTTCAGCCCACACCGAAAGTTCGGACTTCAAAGTTTTTAAATTTTAATTACAGGCCAGTAAATCCAGAGTTATGATAATATATATAAGCCATGTTTTGTTCTAAATACTGTCGTCACGTTTTTGTGTGTGTGTGTGTTTTAAGCGTTTTCTAAGGAAAGCGCGAAAACAGTAAAGAAAGGAAAACAAGCCACCTCTTTCCAATCGGTGGAAAAATGCACCATGTCGACCAATTAAAAAAAGTCAAAGTGGGATTTGGTTGTTTAGGAAGAGGGAAAAGTTTTGGGAGTGACGGTAACGGCAGCGAGACAGAGAGAGAGAGAGAGAGTTTTTAGATTTGTGACGTTTAGTGTGGAGTGTATACTTAGTGTGTTGTGTTGTCTTGTGTAGTCGTTTTGTGTATCAGTGAGGGCACTAATGAATGTCACAAAGGCACATTGCAGTGTAAACACTGTCACTGTATCGAAAACCAGCGGAGTGATACACCTGTTGTCAGGCCTGCGGGTTTATCCCTGTGCTGTCCTCCTCTGTGTTCTGGTGGAAAAACTTTTTTTTTTACGGGCACACATCATTTGTGGGGCATCTTATTGCGAAACCTGATTGTTCTCTCATTTTAGTTTTAGTAATATTTTTAAATGGTTGTACAAAATGAAAAAAATGGCAGGTGTATTGGCTGCAGTTTTAGATAAGTATATGTATATATTAGGGGTGCAATGATACACAAAATTCACGGTTCGGTTCGATACTTTGGTGTCACGGTTCGATATTTTTTCGATACAAAAAAAATGTTCATGCCTTTTTAATTTGTCATTTATTAAATTTTCACGGCACATTCCGCACCACATCTCTGTGCGTTCATCATTTGTTTGAAGCCAGCTCACCTCCTGCAACTACTTTTCCGAGAATACGCGCTTCTTTTGTGGTTCGGACTCCTTCTGACATTTCTTTGGAGATGGAGGAACACCAAAGTAATTGCTTAAAGGAGCTTCTTCGACATCTTTAAGAGTTCTAAACAAATGTCTGTCCTCCTGAAAATCTTATGTACGCAAACACGCGTTGCAACTTCTTATCTTGTGCGCATTTTTTATTTTGACAGCGAATGCGCACCTGCGGACCACTTATGTGCAGCCCTGGTTATTTAGCTCGTCATATTGCAGCCACAGAAATTCTTTTGTCCATGAAACCATAAAGCTGCACTTTCTTTTTGCCTTATAGTCTGATTTGTCATAACTTTTCCGTTTTGTGGTAAGCTTTTCTTTGGCTGTCACTTCTTCACCCTGACCTGTCTTATTTGGCTCAGCAGAACTAAAATATATATCCTGCTGCTTTTACACACGCACTCACATAATGCTCAGCGATCCTCTGCGCGATCAACCTCTCACATGTTTAAGCTGCCGGAGATTTCACTTGTCATGTTTGCATAGTAAGCTAACGATTGATAAGATGATGTCAGAGGAATTGGTGCGCAAATGATCGTCACTCACCAATCAGTGCTGTCGCTCTCTATACACAGTTCGCGCGATTGCAAAGTGAAAGCAAAAAACAAGCGCAAATTCAAACGCGATTTCAATATGTCACATATTGACAGTGGCTCACCGATGCCAATGACATAATTACCCAGCTACATTTCTGAAAGAATGCAAAAGCATTGACATATATTTTTCCTTCCTGCGATAGCCCGACGGGCAGGGCAGAGAGAGATTTGGTAGCCTGACTGGAAAAATTTTGCGAGCCCTGTATCTGATTGAGGAATCACTCATCTTTGGAAAAGAGAGTTTATTACAGAGAAATGTCTCTTTCCAAAATAAAAGCTATACTATACGCTTCTTCTGAGCTATATTCTCAGCAGCATATTAAACATATCAGGTCCCCATAAGGAGAATCATGTGCTAACGGCTGTCTAAATGACTCGGGTAAAGTTTGTAGCATGCATGCTTGTTGTTTTTGTCGGCTTCCACTTGTCTTTGAACTAGGATTCTCGGAGTAAATGTGCAGTCATATTCGTTGTGTTCCCACTAGTGCTGTCAGCGTAAATCTCGTTGAAATGACGTTAACGCCACAACACGGCAAATCTCCGTTAACGAGCTACCGCGGATCGCCGTGAACGTGGGGCTGGACAGCCAACACGTTAACGAGCTAACTGCGCTAACACAGTAGCTCCCACCCATGTAATTGAGCATTGCGTGGCACATCCAACATACTGTTTTACTTTAGTCCATGACGCGCTTACCTTCAGGGTCATACGTCACATGAAAACCAAAATAGTTCCAAACGCCAGATCTGAATGAGGATGGGGGAGGTTCAATTTGCCATGTTGCAAGGAGAGCTTAACTTCTAGTCTCGCTAGCTTGCCCTGCGCTCAGTGAATCTGCACTCGACTACTCCGCCTAGGCTGCACTGTCGAGTGCAGCTTGCCCTGCGCTCAGTGAATCTGCACTCGACTGCTCCGCCTAGGCTGCACTGTCGAGCGCAGATCCACTGAGCGCTCAACACAGACAGCATCGTCAGAAGGAAAGTTGATAAAATAAATTAAAAATTTTGTATTGTTCGATACATATGCGTACCGAACCGAAAGCACTGTATCGAACGGTTCAATATCGATACGAATATCGTTGCACCCCTAGTATATATATAAAAAAAGAAATTCCCCACTCGCCCCCCTTTGTGGGTGGTCAATCCTTCAAGCTCGGGTCCTCTACCAGAGGCCTGGGAGCTTGAGGGTCCTGCGCAGTATCTTAGCTGTTCCCAGGACTGCGCTCTTCTGGACAGAGATCTCCGATGTTGTTCCCGGGATCTGCTGGAGCCACTCGCCTAGCTTGGGAGTCACTGCACCTAGCGCTCCGATTACCACTGGGACCACCATCACCTTCACCTTCCACATCTTCTCGAGCTCTTCTCTGAGCCCTTGGTATTTCTCGAGCTTCTCGTGTTCCTTCTTCCTGATATTGCTGTCATTCGGAACCGCTACATCAATCACTACGGCCGTCTTCTCATGTTTGTCTACCACCACTATGTCCGGTTGGTTAGCCACCACCATTTTGTCCGTCTGTATCTGGAAGTCCCACAGGATCTTAGCTCGGTCATTCTCCACCACCCTTGGGGGCGTCTCCCATTTTGACCTCGACACTTCCAGGCCATATTCGGCACACATGTTCCTGTACACTATGCCGGCCACTTGGTTATGGCGTTCCATGTATCTTGCCTGCTAGCATCTTGCACCCTGCTGTTATGTGCTAGATTGTCTCTGGAGCATCTTTACTCAGCCTGCACCTGGGGTCTTGCCTGGTGTAATAGACCCCAGCCTCTCTCTATTGATCTTGTACTCAGAGCTTGTTCTTGTGCTGCCATGATTAGTGCCTCTGTGCTGTCTTTCAGTCCAGCTTTGTCCAGCCACTGGTAGGATTTCTGGATATCAGCCACCTCCTCTATCTGCCGGTGGTACATACCGTGCAGGGGCCTGTCCTTCCATGATGGTTCCTCGCCTTCCTCCACTTTTCTTGGGTTTCTGCTGCCTGAGGTATTCACTGAGCACGCTGTCACACTTCTCTAGCCCGAACGACATTCCGATGTCATTGCTGTATAGCCTGGTAGTGTGGATCAGTGAATCAATGTCTCGTTCACTCTTGGCATACAGCTTGATGTCATCCATGTACAGGAGGTGGCATTCCAGGATCCAGGTGTGGGGCATTGAGTCATAGGCCTTCTTGTAATCAATCAAGGCAGTGCACAGGTTGGTCAGTCTGGTCCTGCAGTCTCGGCTGACTGCTTGGTCTGCCAGTAGCTGGTGTTTTGCGCCTCTGGTATTGTTGCCTATCCCTTTCTGTGCCCCGCTCATGTATTGACCCATGTGCCTGTTCATCTTAGCCGCTATGATGCCTGACAGGAGTGTTTGTAAATGAACCGCCCCATTTTGTGTAGCTTTCTGGATTTTATACTTATTGGGCTACATATTTATTTATTATACAGGCTATACAGTACATAAGATCAAAACTTGCATGTTTTATGTAACTAAAGTGTGTAATTATGTGGGCTACAGACAATAATTAAGTCATAGACTATATTTATATGATAAACATGTATGCTTACTGCATTTGAATCATTTTAACCATATGTAACCGCCTGCGTATGTGTTTGGGGAAAATAAAAGGCTTTGATTTTGCCACCCCCTTTGATTTATTTGCCACCCTAAGAAAATTAATCTAGATCCGCCCCTGGGACAGAGCAGGCAGTGAATTCAGCATCCTGACAGCCTGATGGACGAAGCGGTCTCTCAGTCTGCTGGTTCTAGCCCGGAGGCTCTTCAGTCTCCTTCCTGATGGCAGCAAATTGAAGAAGCTGATAAGTGAGGTCACCTGTAATGCAGAGGGCTTCTCAGGTGAGGCTGGTGTAGTAGGGTGTAGCTCTGTGCCTCAAAGCGAGTGAAGAATTCATATAGCTCATCTGGTAAAGAGGTGGAACCGACAGCAGCCCGTGAGTACAGGGACAGGGTGGAGCAACAGTTTGACAACCCTCGGAGTATGTGGCAGGGACTAAACACGATCACAGACTTTAGAGGGAAACCCAGCACACCGCAGACCACGGCCTCTCTGTGTGAGGATCTAAACGTATTCTACGCTAGATTCGACACAGCAAACACCATGAGACCGGACAGTGTGCGCACCGCGGATGACGTCAGTGCACACACTGTGTCTGAGGAGGATGTGCGGAAGTGCTTCAGGAAGGTGAACGCACGCAAAGCTACTGGTCCAGACGGGATTCCCGGCCGCGTCCTAAAGTCATGCGCGGCTCAGCTGGCTGGAGTGTTCACACACATCTTCAACCTTTCCCTCTCTCTGTCTGTAGTCCCAGCCTGCTTCAAAATGGCCACCATCGTCCCTGTACCCAAATCCTCCACCATCTCCTCATTGAACGACTGGCGACCTGTAGCCCTGACCCCCATCGTAAGCAAATGCTTCGAGAAGCTGGTCAGGGACTTCATCTGCTCTGCACTACCCGACTCACTGGACCCTCTACAGTTCGCATACCGCCACAACAGGTCCACTGATGATGCCATAGCCCTGACACTACATACTGCCCTGTCACACCTGGAGAAGAGAGACATGTATGTGAGAATGCTGTTTGTAGATTACAGCTCAGCATTCAATACCATCGTTCCCTCGAAGCTGGACAGGAAACTGCAGGATCTAGGACTGAGCAGCTCCCTCTGCAGCTGGATCCTTAGCTTCCTGTCTGACAGACGCCAAGTGGTCAGACTGGGCAGCATCACCTCATCCCCCGTCACACTGAACACTGGTGCTCCACAGGGGTGTGTACTGAGCCCTCTCCTATACTCACTCTACACCTACGACTGCACAGCCACTAACAACTCCAACATCATTGTGAAGTTTGCGGACGACACTACAGTGGTGGGTCTTATCACCAACGGTGATGAGACGGCTTACAGGGAGGAGGTCAGCGCCCTGACCCACTGGTGTCAAGACAACCATCTCACCCTCAACGTCGCAAAGACAAAGGAGTTGATAGTGGACTTCCGGAGGTGCAGAGAAGTACACACCCCCATCACCATCAACGGCGCTGCTGTGGAGAGAGTGAGCAGCTTCCGGTTCCTTGGTGTACATCTGGCTGAGGATCTTACGTGGTCAGTACACACAAACAAAACAGTGAAGAAGGCGCAGCAGCGCCTCTTCTTTCTCAGGAGACTGAAAAGATTTGGCATGAACCCCCGCATCCTCAGGACCTTCTATCACTGTGCCATTGAGAGCATCCTCAATGGATGCATCACCACCTGGTATGGCAACAGCACCGCCTACAACTGCAAAGCTCTCCAGCGAGTAGTGCGGTGCTCTGAACGGATAATTGGAGGCGAGCTTCCCTCCCTCCAAGACATCTACAGGAAGCGGTGCCTGAGGAAAGCGGGGAGGATCATCAAGGACTCCAGTCACCCCAGCCATAAACTGTTCAGACTACTTCCATCAGGAAGGAGGTTCTGCAGCATCCGGTCCCGTACCAGCAGACTGAGAGACAGCTTCTTCCACCAGGCCATCAGACTGCTGAACACGTCATAGACACCTCAGCTTCACTACTGGAACTTCAACATTATGCACTCCATACTGTACAGTAATGCCACTGTTTTGCACATGTCTCAACTCTGTATATTTTTATATATTTTATTTATTGTTGACTCTATTTAATTTGTAAAATATGTGTACACACACACACACACACACACACACGTAGAAAAATATTTAGTATACACATCCAGGAATGCATATACTATTATATATTGTACATATATTTATTAGTTTCAGATGTAGCCATTCTTGTATTTTGCTTGTTTACATTATTGTATTTTGCACAACTCTGTTGCTTGTGAAGCTCGCACACAAGAATTTCACTCACACGTGCTGTACCAATGTACCTGCACATGTGATGTGACAATAAAAGTGATTTGATTTGATTTGATGTGGGCTTGTAGACTGTGAATGAGATGTAGACGAGAAACATTTCGTCACTCACAACAAAGAAGTTCAAATCATAAAGAGTCCTTATTTACTAAAATCTGTCTTCTGCACTTTTTTTCCTCTTCTTTCTTTGTTTGGCTCCATTTTTCTGATCGTGTTTCTAAATGATGGGCGGGGCTTATCCGGACATGTTCAGTTTTTGCATCACAGAGAGAGAAACTGAAATAGTGTCTGACAGATAAATCCAGGAAAACATTTTTCATAATCGCTGACAGACTTTCACAAATCAGCTTCTAAATAAAGTTTCAGCTGATGTTCCTGTTGACTAAACGAGGAAAATAAAATTAGGCTAACCGACCAGTCTAAAACTAGAAACAATCAGATATTAAGTTAAATTACACAGCTGTTGTCAAAACGTACAAAGATGTTTGAAACATTAATCACATTCTCTCAGTAACAAGTCATGCTGCCTAATCATACATTATGAACATCGCTCATTCTAAACAGAAAATGAAGAAAAACAGATGCTAAACATGTTACTACAAAGATGTTCTTAAATATGACAAAATAACGTGTAAAACTGATAAAGTGGAACGGTGCTTTATGAATGACACACAGTTAGAAAGTTCATGACAAACTTAAACTCTGTAAATAAAGAGAACAGAGAGGTTCTGCTTTGTGCTTATATTCTCCTCCTGTGTGTTTGTGTGTGCAGAGTTTCTACCAGAGCCAAATGTCATCTACTCCTCACTGAAGTCGTCCACCAGTCCAACCACTGGAATCCAGCTGCTGCTCTCTAACTGGTCTGCACAGCAGCTCAGACCTGACACATTCACTGTAAACACACTGGTTTATATTCTGTTTGTTCTCCTCATGAAGGAAACCTCACACAACCACTGAGGGCAGAAAGTTCAAATGGAAAGTTTTTGTTATTATTGTTTTCTTTTATAAAGAAGCTGGAGGAGAATGGTACCATAAAGATTTTATTTAATTTTCATACTTAAGAGAAAATTCTTCACCAGGTCTTTCATAATAAAAGCATGAGCAAGACATTGATTGATTGATTGATTGATTGATTTTGATTGATTAGTAATTTATTTCAACATGTGAACAATATACAAGTACATTTAGAAAAGAAATAAGAGAGGAAAAAAATATTATACAAATTACATACAAAAAAACATTCTGATTAATTTACATGTTGAAAGGGAGTGGGAAGAAGTATACACTTATTTAATCCCACCCCTTTGCCATAAATTATCAGTGAATATTTAGTCAGCTTCCTTACTGATATAATTTGTAATAAAAATAGTGAACAGATTTCTGATATACTATATACTATAATATCACATCATGAATTTTTTGTTTGTTTGTTTGTTTTTAAATAGAGACATTCACTTAATTTAAATATTTTCCTTTTCTTTATAGATCGAGAAGATCATATTTTTATAACTCTTTTTGAACAGTTTTATGTTTGGACATTGCTTTAATTCCATATTCAGATTGTTCCATAGTTTCACTCCATGAACAGAAACACAAAAGCCTTTTCTTGTAGTATGTACCTTCATTGTTTTGAAGTTACAGAAACCCCTTAAATTATAACTTCCTTCTTTCAAAAAAAACATACTCTGAATATTACCTGGCAGTTCTTTATTTTTTGCTTTGAATAGAATTTGTGCTGTTTGGAATTTCACTATATCGTCAATTTTCAATATTTCAGACTGCAAAAATAGTGAGTTTGTATGTTCCCTATAACCTGCATTGTGGATGATTCGAATTGCTTTTTTTTTGAAGAGTAAAAAGTGAATGTAATGTGGTTTTATAGTTATTGCCCCAGACCTCTGCACAATAGCTTAAGTATGGTGAAACCAGTGAACAGTAGAGAATATGAAGTGATGTTCTGTCGAATACCTGTTTTGCCTTGTTTAGTACTGCAATGCTTCGTGATACTTTGGAATGAATATATCTTACGTGAGCTCTCCAGTTAAGTTTTTCATCTATTATTACCCCCAGAAATGTATTTTCACTGACTCTTTCAATATCAACACCATTTATTTGAATCTTTGCATTTGTATTTAAACTACTATTTCCAAATAACATCAGTTTAGATTTATTCAAATTTAATGATAATTTGTTTTTATCAAGCCAGAACTTCACTTTACTTATTTCATTAGTCATATCCTCCAATAAATTTTGCAGATCATCACCAGAGCAAAAAATGTTTGTATCGTCAGCAAAGAGAACCATTTTTAATACTTTGGACACTTTACAGATGTCGTTAATGTACAAGTTGAAGAATTTTGGACCCAAAACTGACCCTTGGGGTACACCACAAGCAATGTCCATACATAAGGAGCAACCACCATTTATTTTCACAAACTGCTTTCTGTCACTTAAATAACTCCGGACCCAATCTAAAACTACCCCTCTGACACCATAACGTTCCAGTTTTCTTATTAATATATCATGATCTATAGTGTCAAATGCCTTTGTCAAGTCTATGAATAACCCAGCCACATATTGCTTTTTGTCTATGGAATTTGTGATGTATTCTATTGAATCTAATAGTGCCGATGATGTTGATCTGCTTGATCTGAATCCGTACTGACTCTCAGTGAGTAGTTTATGTTTATCTATAAATTTTTCCAGTCTGTTTTTAAACAGTTTTTCAAGAACTTTTGAGAATTGAGGTAGTAAAGAGACAGGCCTGTAGTTTGTGAAATGGTGTTTGTTCCCAGATTTGTATAGAGGTATAACTTTTGCTATTTTCATTCTGTCTGGAAATCGACCAGTTTGAAATGATAAATTACAGATGTATGTAAATGGTTTTATAATAGCCTCAATGACTCTTTTAACCACTATCATATCAATATCATTACAATCCAAAGATTTGTGATTTTTACATTTTTTGACAATTTCAAGAACTTCATTTTCATCAACGGCTGTGAGAAACATATGGATTTCTGTCTATCAGTGTATCGGGTTTTTCCTGTGCTTTCCCAGGATCAGTGATTGTTCTTGCTAAATTTGGTCCAGCAGTTACAAAGAATTCATTGAGACTATTTGCCACAACATCCATATTGTATTCTTCATGGTCATTACAAATGAAATACTTGGGATAGTTCTTTTGTCCAGTCCCACATTTTATAACACTGTTCAGGATTTCCCATAATCTTTTATTATTATTTCTATTTATATCTAATTGCTTCTTATAGTATTCCTTTTTACTAAATCTAAGTATATTAGTTAACCTATTTTTATATCTTTTGTATCTGATTTCAGCATCTTTAGTTCTCGTTCTTAAGAACTCTCTGTATAGAGCATTTTTCTTTGTACATGCATTTTGCAGACCTTTTGTTATCCATGGACAGTCCATATATTTCTGTTTCCTACTATATTGCTTTATTGGACAGTTGGTATTGTACAGTAATGTAAATATTCTGAGGAATTTATTATAAGCACTATTAACGTCCTGTTCCTGATATACTTCACCCCAGTTTTCCTTCAATAAATCTTTTTTAAATGCATTCATTCTTTCTTCTGTTCTTACTCGTCTGTACTCTTTTTTACTGTCCATTTTATTGATCTTGTAATTCCTATCATAGATTGTAAAAATTGGAAGATGGTCACTTATGTCGTTAATCAGGAGTCCACTTACAGTCTTATTTTCAATGTCATTTGTAAAAATGTTGTCTATGAGAGTTGCACAATGTGATGTAATCCTGGTAGGTCTAGTAATTTTAGGGAATAGGTTCATACAGTGCATTGTGTTTATAAATTCCTCAGTGGTTTTATGTTTATTTGGGTTTAGCAAATCAATATTGAAGTCTCCACAAATGAAAACTTTTTTGCGAGCTATTTCAATAAATGTTTCTTCTATCCAGTCTTTAAATGTCTCAATACTACTACCTGGAGCTCTGTATATACAGCTAATGATTACATTTTTACTTTTTTCTTTACAAATTTCAACTGTAATACATTCTAGTACATTATCAATCACCATCGTCATCTTTTCCACCACATTAAATTTCAAGGATTTGTCCACATACAAGGCCACTCCTCCTCCTCCTTTGTTTCGCCTAGTTATAAATGTGAATTCATAACCCTCCAGTTCAAAGTCTGTTCCTTTTTCCATATTGATCCAAGTTTCTGATAAGGCAATGACACTAAATGGATGTGAAAACTGGTTAAGATATTCTTTGATATGACTAAAATTAGTATAGAGACTTCTACAGTTAAAGTGGATAATTGATAATTTATTCTCAGTTTTAATCCTCTGATTGTAGTCTTTATTTGTATAGTAGCAGCAATTGTTATTGTTAGATGAGAAAAAGTTGTTGTCTGGATCTATTTCATATTCCAAGTCATGTGTATTGTGATCCATATAGTTAAATGTTTTCAGTTCCAATTGATCATATTCTGCAACTGTCTGACTGATGCAGCTGATTCTTCCAGATGTATCTGAGTTCTTCCTTCCAGTTTGTGTCATAAGTGAGTGTGTGGTTGTCTGTTACCTTGTTTGCCGTCCAGATCGTGTTGCTCACTGATATTTTTCGAGATCCGCCATATTTTTAATGGTCAGAACTTTGGCTTCCTCTGGTGATCCGTTTAGTTTAATGAATATTTTGCAGTTCGTCGTCCAAGTGCTTTGGATTTTTCCCAGCTTCTTAAGGTGTCGCGCTTTTTTGGCTATTTCAGCGTTGTGTTTGGTTAGATGTTCATTGATAAAGACATTAGATCCTTTTAATTTTCTTCCTTGTTTCAGCAGCGTAATCTTGTGCTTTCGATTTACAAACCTTAATATAATAGCCGGTATGTTGCCGTTCCTCCTGGGAAGAGGGTGGCATGCTTCGACAGAGTTACAGTCCAGGGCAATCCCTTTGGACCGCAGGAAAGCAGCCACCTGTTGTTCCGTGGAGCTAATGTCAAGCTCTCCAGGTTGCTCATTGCTGTCAGCGGTCACCGCCTGAGCGTATGACCGGGGTTTAATATGGAGCCCAGTGATGATGACGTCGTTTATCCTGGAGTATTGTTCCAGGTCAGCGACCTTACTTTCCAGGTATGCAATCTTTTTATCTTTTTCGGCATTTTGGATGCGGAGGAGCTTTACCTCCTCCACAATTTCAATGATATTTTTCTGCTGCAACCTGATAGTAGAAATTTCCTCCATTATGAAGTCAAGGGACTTTTTAATGTCCTCGACTTCCTCAGCTGTCGGTGTCCTCTTCGGCCCCATTTTATCTGGTTACCCTGGTAGCAGGTTCAGTCAGCTGATTCCTCAGTCAGCTGTTAGCCTGGTAACGTGTTGGCTAGCCTGCAATTACCTCGTTAACTCCGTTAGTCCAGTCCAATATCCTGTATCAAAGTCGTAATCCAGACAGGGTTGTACCATCACTTATACATAAACAATAATAAATGGCATGTAACTAAAATGTAGATGTAATACATGTTTTCGTGTGTTCAGTAACTTTCCTGTTATTTGTATTTTATTTCTAAATGTGCTGTCGTCTCCACAGCAGTGATCTGGTGTCTCTGCAGGTTCAATAAACTTTGGTCTTACTTGATCTTTTCGTGTGCTTCTGTGGGTTTCACAAAGATGTCTGATGGAAAACATGCATTGTTGTGGTGAAGCCAAACACACTTCAGTCCTCTTCAGAGCAGATAACAAAGTTCGTGTGAGACTTAAAGCAGCAGGAACACTTTCACTCATGAATCTTAGTTATTGTGCAGTTTGATGTCTGTTGATCTCTCAGGAGTCATAACAAGAACATGAATCTGTATAGAAAGATGGTCATTTTCAGAAAGTTAGTGATGGTTAAAAACCTTCAGACAAGTCGAACAGAGTTACCTGCTTATCAAACATGACAGATTTTAATCATAACTCATTTTAGGGACCAAATAAAGCTCAGACATAGCTGGACTTAGCTTCTTTTGCATGTACATGATGGATCAGAATTAATTATAAAGTCTGATTTTAACCTGTTTTAACTTAAGTGCTTAAAAAATCAAACTTGCAATTGCTGAGCTTACAGTCATTTCTTTCACAATTCAACAATAAAAGCTGAGTTGCCCCATAAACTCAAATACATTAAGGGTTTCAACTAATCATTTAACGTTTTGGAGCAAAAGTTGGTTTCAGTTGAAATTTATTGCTGGCAAAATGAATGAATTCAAGTTTTACATGAGTTGAAGCTGTTGGCGCCTTTTTGTGCCTGCGCACGCATGCACATCTCATATTTTTGGATACTACGGGGTCAACTTGCACTTTTGCAAGGACTGAAAGCCACCTGGCCGTCTGCTTTTTACACCAGGAGCTGGATGCAGCTAAGGTCGTTCATTTCAACTTTCTTAAGGCAAGTAATGTTTCTTTTATTGTGTATTTATATGTGTTTACTACATCATTTAAGATTCCCCTTAGACTGTTTTACTCAATCGTGCTGCTTGAATGCCCTTGTGAGCAACTTGAATGTTTTCCATCATAAAATAGTGCTTTAAAGTTTTCGTATAAAAATCGCCATGACATACAACAATGAAAATCCGACAAGCATCCCTACCAAACAGGCGCGCTCATGTCTGACAAGCCTCCGCGACACCCCCTATGTGTATTTCATGAAGTGCAGGTTGTGGCCGCCATACCACCGAATGAAAAAACCCGACAAAATAGGCTAGCTCACTCATGGCTGACGACCAACGGCGGCAAACCCCCAACTGCTTTTTATTAAAAAATAATAATTTCAGGGGCACAAGCTGCCATGTTGTTTAATTTGTTCAAATCATATTTAGCCAATAAAATATGTGGTTTAGATTCTGTGTTAACGTGTGGTGGAGTCCTCACGGCCAGGGAGCTCCACCAAACACACAAACAGGAGGGAGAGGAAGATCAGAGAAGCAGCTACGGAGCACAAGCAGCAGAGCAGTAAATATGGGGGCATTTTAAATACGAAGGCAGACTAGAGTCTGCAAGAGTCATATCAAACAGACTTTAACCCTCTGGGGTCGACGGACGAGCCGGCACGTCAAAATCACTTGACCAATTTAAGACGACACAGCTACAAGATGCAGCGACTCAGTCTCTATTTCAACTTGGGTCGAAAGTGCGGACTTCAAACTATACACCAGTTTTTGAATTTTGTCGATAGGCCACGTAAAACCAGAGTTATGATAAAAAATACACGGACCGCGCTAGCAAACACTCCACTTGCAAGTAAAAAAAAAAAAGAAGAAAAGAGAGAAACAAAAAACACCCCTTCCCTATTGGTGTTAGAGTTTACCATGTCAGCCAATCAAAAAATGATACGGCAACATGTGGCACTTGGTTGTTTAGGGAGAAGGGGAAGTTTTTAGGAGTGACACCCGCGACGGAAAGCGGGCGAGCAAAAGAAAGAGAGCGTAAGTTTTCATATGTGAGACATTAGTGACGTTTAGCGTGTTTGGAGGCTATAGTTGGTGTGTTGTGTAGTTATTGTTTTGTATTGTGTGTCAGTTATGCTGCTGAATGTCACATTTGCTTCAAAAAAGCCATCAAAAGCAGATTCCAGTGTAAACGCTGTTCCCACATGGAAAAAAGGACTGATACACCTCCTGTTATCAGACCTGCAGGGTTTAGGCCTGTGCTGTTCTCTTCTGTCTTATACTGAACACAAACTATTTTTTTGGACTGCCACAAATAATTTGTGTGCCTTCTTATTTTATGCAGAACACCTGATTGTTCTGTAAATAGATTTAAATGGTTATATAAAAAACGCCTGAGGCCTTGGCTGCATTTTTAGGTAATAGTACCATATAACCTTGTTTGCAAAACGTGTGCATGAAGTTCCCAAATTGATATAAAAATTGTTAGTTTTCAAAAAGTGTGTCCTCCTGAATGGGATTATAAGCTAACAAGCAGCGCTCTGTGTTTGGCAGATGGCAGGTCATGACGGAGAGTTCAACTCTCATCCCACTCATGGCACTTTATGTTATAAATGCATTCAAAAAATGTTGTCATAAGTGTGCTACATTGGTTGTGCATCAAAATTACTTTAAAAACACTGACAAGACCATGAGCAATTATCTGGAATAACTAATTTTAACATCTTATGTCTTCTTAAATTTTTAGCAACAACACTTAATGTGTTTTAAAATCAAAATGGTAGGTTTATAAATGAGACAGTCTTATTTGATTTCCTTGTTTTAGGTCTCAAACATAGTCCAGCATCAATGAACCATCAGTTTGGGTATCCGATATTTGTTCGCGATGACGAGACCAAACTCTTCTTAACATGTCTGGTGAGTAGGGCTGCACGATTAATCGTTAGAAAATCTCATTTCCAAATGACAACGATTAAAAAAAAAAAAAAAAAAGACGACGACGATTGTACCGCATTTTGATCCGGGACGTAATCTGCATGAAAACAAGCGCTCACTCTTCCTGCTCAACAAATGACAAGGGCAGAGCCATATACCACGTGATACAGAAGCTGGCTGCTAAAATTAGCAGGGAAAAAACAACGGAGAGCACGTCAGGGATGACGAGAAAGTGACAGAAGAAAATCCGTCCCGGTCAACCACCCAAACATCAATAACGGGAACCTAATACAGCGCCTCCCCATAACGGTCGAACTCCCGCAGGCACAAAGAAATTACGGAGGCTATCACTTATCACCTAACCAAAGATATGGCTCCCATCAACACTGTGCAAAACGAGGGATTTAAGAAAATGATCAACACCCTAGACAAACGCTACACAGTGCCGTCTCGCAACTATTTTTCTATTGTTGCACTACCTGCTCTATACACGCAGTGTCGAGCAACGGTGCACAGCAAAATCTCCAGTGTTAAATTAACACTGGAATATTTCTAACATTTTGAGTTATTTTCCAGTGTTAAAAAATCAGCACTGCTCAGTGTTAGCCATTGTTAATCTTCAAAACTGACTAGGTTACTTTTAAACATATAACACATAACATATAACATAACAGAAGTGTTAATTTAACACTCAACAGTGTTGTATTTAACACTCAGAGGTGTGGACCCATATAGACACTCTCCAGTGTTAATTTAACACCGGAGATTTTGCTGTGTGGAGACGGACTTTCAAGCAGTACAACATTTTGCGGCAACCACAAAACGTGAGACATTTGTTGTTTTTATGTTTATTTGTTGTTTTTATGTTCAGTCTCAACTGTTACGATGTTGATGTGCAGTTAATAAGTGCAATAAATATTTATACTGGAAAAGAAAATCGTGAGAGAATCGTGATCTCAATTCTAAGCCAAAAAATCGTGATTCTCATTTTATGCAAAATCGTGCAGCCCTACTGGTAAGTATGCAAATCTACTCAATCTTCAGTTTTGGTTTACAGAGACTTATATGTACTGTTGTTAATTTTGCATAGGATACAGATCCAGTTGAGAGGGCAACCCAAGGTGTTACGGTGGGCATTCTCACTGTTCTGGAGGACTGCGTGGGACCCAACTCGCAATCCACGGGGGTCAACACTGCCATTGCTTTGGAAGAGGACATTATTCTTGATGATCTGCCAAACCTTCCCACTGCCTTTGCCTACCTGTTTGGCCTACTTTATGGGCTCAACATGGAGTTTCCCAAAGAACTCAAGTACCGTATTTTCACGACCATAAGACGCACTGTACTAAAAGGCGCAGTCTCAGTTATGTGTGCCATTACTGTATTTAACACACACATAAGGCGCACTGGATCATAGGGCGCATACAAGTACCGTATGCGTATTTAAAAAGAAAGCGGGAGCAAACCTGAGTTCGGTACCTTACTCACATTTTTATTACCAGTAATCGTCATCATCAACAACACACAAGCATACAAGTGTGTGTATTTAAAAATAAAGCAGGAGCAAAACGAAGTTTGGTACTCACATTTTTATCATCAATCAAACCCATCGAAGTCCTCATCCTCTGTGTCTGAATTGAACAGCTGCGCTAAATCTCCATCAAACATGCCAGGTTCACTTTCTTCACTGTCAGAGTCACTTTCCGTGCCGTGCGGCTCCTCGGAAATGATGCCGGCTTTTGCGAAAGCTCGAACAACAGTGCCAGCAGACATGTTAGCCCAAGCATCTACAATCCATTGGCAAATTGTGGCGTAACTCGCCCGGCGCTGCCTTCCACTCTTGGTGAAACTGTGGTCTCCATCGGTCATCCATCGCTCCCAGGCCGCTCGCAGCCTTACTTTGAACGGGCGGTTCACACCGATGTCCAGCGGTTGGAATTCCTTTGTCAGGCCTCCCGGAATGACAGCAAGCTCACAGTTCCTTTGTTTCACTAGTTTTTTCACATCGGCTGTGAGATGGGCACGCATAGAGTCACAGATTAAGAGCGATGGTGATGCGTGGAAAAAACCACCTGGTCTCCTTACATACACCTCCCTCAGCCACTCTTTCATCATTTCCTCATCCATCCAGCCCTTTTCATTTGCCTTAATGATGATTCCTGCTGGAAACTTCTCTTTAGGCAAAGTCTTTCTCTTAAAAATCACCATAGGCGGCAGTTTCTGTCCATTAGCATGGCAGCCAAGCACAACAGTAAAAGAAGACTTTTCGTGCCCCGTTGTGCGTATCGCTAGCGTGCTGGTCCCCTTCTTCTCCACAGTGTGACTCACCGGGATGTCAAAAGTGAGCGGGACCTCGTCCATGTTTGTGATGTGGCTGGGCTGGATGTTTTTGTCGCCGACGTGTTTGCTGCAGTAGGAGCGGAAGATGGCCAGCTTTTCCTTATAATCCGCTGGAAGTTGCTGCGCTACCGTAGTCCTGGTCTGGATGGAAAAATGGCACAGTTTCATAAAAAGTGAAAGTGAAACTGCTTTTAGCCGAATGGTGACCGTCGAAACGCTTCTCCCGCTCGTTCTTTGCTCGATGATCCACCGCTCGAGTCTTTCCTCCAACTCGGGCCACCTCGCCTTATGTCCGCGGAAACTCAGCTGCGTTTTCTTGACCTGCCGGAGCTTGTTTTCTAGCTTCCTCCATTTGCGAACCATCGATTCGTTAATCTTAAATTCTCTCGCCGCTGCTCGATTTCCATGTTCCTCCGCGTAGCTGATGGCCTTCAGTTTAAACTGTGCTTCATAAGCGTGTCTCTTTGCCATTTTCAGGGTTGCGCCCACACTTCACCCTTTAGCGTTCTCATGGTGTTCTCTACTACGTCCTCCTTACAACACACAGGGCGCACTGCGCTATAGGGCGCGCCGTACTTTTTGAAGAAAATCTAAGACTTTTAAGTGCGCCTTATGGTCGTGAAAATACGGTACACATTTGTTTGCTGTATGGAAACCAGGTAGAAGAGTTCACATCCTGCCATCTGATGTTTTGAATCTGTTTGTTAGTGACTATCAATCAAGATAGGTTTGATATTCTGTCTGACAATACCACACCTTTAAAATTGGATGAGTAACATTTATTACAAAAATTTGACTTTTTTTTTTATTTTTGGAAAAGGACTTTATTTGTGGCTGAATGTTGTCAGTATGTTAAAAATGGCTCATCTCAAAACATTGTCAGTGGTGCAGCTGTGTTTGAACACAATAAAGTTATTTGAAAATCAACATTGTGTAAACATTCATTAATACAACAGGGAAACTATAAAGGATACTTTTTCTAGACTTTAGGAAATTACTTGGCAAAACAAAACAAAAAAAATGTTGTGTAAACTCTAGGAATTAAATTTGTAAAAACAATAAAAAAATATATTTTGTAAACTTTAGGAAATACATTGCTAAAACAATAAAATATGAGTTAAGAAAAAGCACAGTTATTAATCTTGTAAACACCAAAACATTAGTTGAAGCAACTTTTCTCCTAAACTTGAAATTATAAGTTATCCATCAGAACCTAAAAACGTAAATGCAGTGGGTTGCCTTGAGTTTTTAAGTTTTCACAGCAATTTTTTTTACAGTGTAGTAGAAAAAAGACAGGATGAAACTTTTAAAAGAATTTTTATTTTAATAGAAATCAAGATTTGGTGATATGAAGGAGGTGCAGGATTGTTTTCACAAGAAGTGACCACTGATAAAAATATCAGTCCACGTCACTGTAAGTTTCTAGCTGACTCTCAGGTGTGACAGGTGTGCCAGCAGGAAAGAGTAATAATAACCTGCATCCTGAGGTTTGTCATGCAGGATTAAAGGAGCCAGGCTTTCTTTCACACCTAGGATTGTATTTTACACTGACCCTGGGTCAGTATAAGTATCATACAGTTTAAAGTGTCTCAATCTTGAGTAAAGTAAAACACATTCTGGACCACAAATCACTCCACATTCTCTATTGTTCCCTGATTGCACCGTATTTGAATTACTGTGCAGAGGTTTGGGGCAATACTTACAAATGTTCGCTATCATCAATCTTTATATTACAAAAAAGGGCCATAAGGATAGGGCTGCTCAATTAATCGAATTTTAATCACGATTACGATCTGGGCTTTCAACGATCATTAAAAATGACTGAGCCGATTATTAGCCCCTCCCTCGTGCTTTACTCTCGCGCTGCTCCGTGAGCGCACCTCTCTGCATTTCCAACACGCATCACAACAATTAAGAGGACCCAAGGGAAGCTCGGAAAGCTAAGCAGAAGTTATTTGGAGAGGAGAGTGACTGCTGTTGGTTGAAAAGAGAGGTAAAAAAAAAACTTCAGTGGGGTGGAAATATTATGAGTTCGCGGAGTCAGACGTGGATCAAGTAGACATAGTGTGTAAACTTTGCTACGGTGTCGTAGCTGCACCACAGAGCAACACTGCAAAGTTCACTAAACATAGATGTTTACATTTTTCATTTATTTTTTTATATTGCAAACATTTGCACTGTTATCAGTATTTGCACACTATTTTATATTATTTTTTAAAGTCATTATTCAATACATTGTTATTGTTAACCCTTTAAATCCCTGTAGAACCGGAACCGCGTAAGCTAGCGCAATAATTTGTTTTGCATATGAAACTGGAGGAGTTGTACTTACATCTTATGCCATCAGCTTGTCCTCTGTCACGGTTTACTTCCACATAAAGCTTTGCAAAAATTGCATAAAAAGCGCTTGCAGGAACAAAAACATAATATTCCAGAAACACGCTTTGCCGATCCGATCAGCTGTTCGTAACACTTCCCACATTGAAAAAGACGTCAACGCATGTCCGCCATTTCCTGTCCGAAACCGGAAGTGACGTCAAAATGTAGTTTTTACTTGTAGGCCTTAAAAGCCTATTATGGTGTTTTTATAAGTCATGTTTGACTCTATACTTTTCTGAATAGTTTCTGGAATGCTTAGAACTCGAATTGCACTGCTGGAAATAGTTTATTTTGATGCACCTGCTGTTTTCTTTGCAAATTTGCATCATAGGATCATTTTTTGTTTTTCCTGCAGTATATAAAAATTGCTGTATCTCCAAAATAAAACTATGAAGACACTCAAAATAAATTTCCTGTGGTGGGAAACTATTTTTTGCAACTTTTTTGTATTTAAAGTTTTGAGGGATAAGCCTCTTAAATTTCCCCAAGTAGAAATATATGTAAAAAAAAACAAAAACGATTTTAAATTTTTTTGTAGTTTATTGCACTTTTTTGCAATTAATGTAATTACTATGGACTTAATGCATATATATTATTAAAATATGGGCTATAACAGTTGTATTGATGTATAGCAACTTGAAATGCTCCCAAAAATGGCACTACAGCGTGTAAAAAAATAATATAAGCTCTGGCGGACTTGGTTCTATGGTAGGTCTTAAAGGGTTAAATAAATATCGTCAAATAATCGAGATCTCAATTTCAGTGAAAATAATCGTGATTATCATTTTTTGCCATAATCGAGCAGCCCTACATAAGGATAATCCATAAAACTGGTTACAGAGATCATACAAATCCACTATTCTTAAAATCAAAAATTCTAAAATTCACAGATCTGGTTCATTTTCTCACTGCACAAATTATATATAAAGCAATAAATAACCTGCTTCCTGACAATATTCTAAAAATATTTCTAATGGGAACGGGGATACAATTTGAGGGGGGGAATTAAATTTAAAACATCCTCGTATCCGTACAACATTAAAAAGTTTTGCATCTCTGTGTGTGGAGTGAAGCTGTGGAACAGACTAAGTAAAGACATGAAGCAATGTCCAAGCATGGCGCAGTTTAAAAAAGCGGTTTAAGGATATGGTTTTTACAGGGTACAGGGAAAAGGTAGAGATTTGATAGGGTGTTCTTGTCTAATATTTTCATGTGTGTGCGGGTGCACAGGTATGTTGGTATGGGTATGGGTATATATATATATATATATATATAATATTATATTATATATATATATTAGGGGTGCAACGATTTCGTATCGATATTGAACCGTTCGATACAGTGCTTTTCGGTTTGGTACGCATATGTATCGAACTACAACATTTGTAATTTATTTTATCAACTTTCCTTCTGACGATGCGTCTGTGTTGAGCGCTCAGTGAATCTGCATTCGACTACTCCGCCTAGGCTGCACTGTCGAGCGCAGATCCACTGAGCGCTCAACACAGACAGCATCGTCAGAAGGAAGAGCGCAGGGCAAGCTAGCAAGACAGAAGTTAAGCTCTCTTGCAACATGGACCTCCCCCCCTCATTCAGATCTGGCGTTTGGAATTATTTTGGTTTTCATGTGACGTATGACCCTGAAGGTAAGCGAGTCATGGACTAAAGTAAAACAGTATGTTGGATGGCCATGCAATGCTCAATTACATGGGTGGGAACTAGTGTGTTAGCCGCAGTTAGCTCGTTAACGTGTTGGCCGTCTAGCCCCATGCACGGGGCGATCGGCGGTAGCTCGTTAACGGAGATTTGCCGTGTTGTGGCGTTAAGGTCATTTCAACGAGATTAACCTGAAAGCACTAGTGGGAACACAACGAATATGACTGCACATTTACGCCGACATCATCCTAGTGCAAAGACAAAAACACAAGCATGCTACTAACTTTAGCCGAGTCATTTAGACGCTGTTAGCACATGATTCTCCTTATGCTGCTGAGAATATAGCCCAGAAGAAGCGGATAGTATAGCTTTTATTTTGGAAAGAGACATTTCTCTGTAAGAAACTCTCTTTTCCCAAAGATGAGTGATTCCCTCAATCAGATACAGGGCTTGCAAATATCACTACCGCACGTCCTGGGCTAGCGATTTTTTCAGTCGCGGGCTAACAAATCTATCTCTTCCCTGCCCGTCGGGCTATTGTAGGAAGGAAAAATATATGTCAATGCTTTGCATTCTTGCAGAAATGTAGCTGGGTAATTATGTCATTGGCATCGGTGAGCCACTGTCAATATGTGACATATGAAACGCGTTTGAATTTGCGCTGTTTTTTTGGCTTTTCACTTTGCAATCGGTGCGAACTGTGTATAGAGAGCGACAGCACTGATCTGTGAGTGATGATAATTGTGTGCACCAATTCCGCTGACATCGTCTTAATCGTTAGCTTACATAGGCAAACATGACAAGTGAAATCCCCCGCAGGCAACGAAACATGTGAGAGGTTGATCGCGCAGAGAATTGCTGAGCTTATGTGAGTGCGTGTGTAAAAGCAGCAGTATAAGGAATCATATTTTAGTTCTGCTAGCCAAATAAGACAGGTCAGGGGTGAAGAAGTGACAGCCAAAGAAAAGCTTACCAACAAAACGGAGAAGTTAGAACAAATCAGAACTATAAGGCAAAAAGAAAGTGCAGCTTTATGGTTTCATGGACAAAGAATTTCTGTGGCTGCGATATGACGAGCTAAATAACCAGGGCGCACATAAGTGGTCCGCAGGTGGCGCATTCGCTGTTCAAAATAAAAACACGCACAAGGGTTAGGGTTAATTAAAAACTGTACTTTAGAGTGTAAAATATATATGTTAAA